>NW_027141831.1:2437500-2440000 GCF_036365525.1 Heterodontus francisci
AGTTTTATATATATGCACACACACACAGACACACACACCACAGCCCAGACACTGAGACTTATATATATGCACACACACACACACACACCACAGCCCAGACATTGAGACTTATATATATGCACACACACACACACCAGCACACCAAAGCCCAGACATTGAGACTTATATATAGATGCACACACACACACAAACACCACAGCCCAGACACTGAGACTTATATATATGCACACACACACACACACACACACCACAGCGCAGACACTGTGAATTATATTTACACACACACACACACACACACAGACACACACACACACCACAACCCAGACACTGAGACTTATATATATGCACACACACACACACACACACACACACACACACACACACACACACACACACACACCACAGCCCTGCCACTGAGACTTATATATATGCACACACACACACACACGCACATCACAGCCCAGACACTGAGACTTATATATATGCACACACACACACACACACACCACAGCCCAGACACTGAGAATTATATATATGCACACACACACACACACACACACACACACACACACGACAGCCCTGACACTGAGACTTATATATATGCACACACACACACACACACCACAGCCCAGACACTGAGACTGATATATATGCACACACACACACACACACAAACACACACACACACGACAGCCCAGACACTGAGACGTATATATATGCACACACACACACACACACACACACACACACCACAGCCCAGACACTGAGACTTGTATATATGCACACACACACACACACACACACACACACACACACACACACCACAGCCCAGACACTGAGACTTATATATATGCAGACACACACACACACACCACACACACACCACAGCACAGACACTGAGACTTATTTCTGCACACACACACACACACCACAGCCCAGACACTGAGACTTAAATATATGCACACGCACACACACACACACAACACAGCACAGACACTGAGACTTATATATATGCACACACACACGCACATCACAGCCCAGACACTGAGACTTATATATGTGCACACACACACACACCACAGCCCAGCCACTGAGACATATATATATGCACACTCACACACACACACACACGCACACACACACACACACACACACTCACACCACAGCCCAGACACTGAGACTTATATATGTGCACACACACACACACCACAGCCCAGCCACTGAGACTTATATATATGCACACACACACACACACACACACACACACACACACACACACACACACACACACACACACACACCACAGCCCAGCCACTGAGACTTATATATATGCACACACACACACACCACAGCCCAGACACTGAGACTTATATATATGCACACACACACACACACACACACACACACACACACACACACACACACACACACACACACACACACACACACACACACACACACCACAGAAGCCCAGACACTGAGACTTATATATATGCACACACACACACACCACAGCTCAGACACTGAGAATTATATATATGCACACACACACACACCACAGCCCAGACACTGAGAATTATATATATGCACACACACACACACACACCACAGAAGCCCAGACACTGAGACTTATATATATGCACACACACACACACACACACACACACCACAACCCAGACACAGAGACTTATATATATGCACACAAACAAACACACACACACACCACAGCAGCCCAGACAATGAGACTTATATATATGCACACACACAGACACCACAGCCCAGACTCTGAGACTTATATATATGCACACACACACACCATACCACAGACACTGAGACTTATATATATGCACACATACACACACACACACACACACACACACACACACACACACACACACACACACACACCACAGAAGCCCAGACACTGAGACTTATATATATGCACACACACACACACCACAGCTCAGACACTGAGAATTATATATATGCACACACACACACACCACAGCCCAGACACTGAGAATTATATATATGCACACACACACACACACACCACAGAAGCCCAGACACTGAGACTTATATATATGCACACACACACACACACACACACACACCACAACCCAGACACAGAGACTTATATATATGCACACAAACAAACACACACACACACCACAGCAGCCCAGACAATGAGACTTATATATATGCACACACACAGACACCACAGCCCAGACACTGAAACTTATATATATGCACACATATACACACACACCACAGCACAGACACTGAGACTTATATATATGCACACATACACACACACACACCACAGCCCAGACACTGAGACTTATATATATGCACACATACACACACACACACACACCACAGCACAGACACTGAGACTTATATATATGCACACAAACACACACACAGCACAGCCCAGACACTGATTCCTATATATATGCACACACACACACACACACACACCACAGCCCAGACACTGAGA
>NW_027141831.1:2467500-2509635 GCF_036365525.1 Heterodontus francisci
CCAGAACGACGGGAGTGGGGGCGTGGTCTGTTTCCAAGGTGACGGGAGTGGGGGGCGGGGTCTGTTACCAAAGTGACGGCGAATGGGGGCGTGGTCTGTTTCCAGAGCGACGGGAGTGGCCGCGTGGTCTGTTTCCAAGGTGACGGGAGTGGGGGCGGGGTCTGTTTCCAGAGTGACGGGAGTGGGGGCGGGGTCTGTTTCCAGAGTGACAGGAGTGGGGGCGGGGTCTGTTTCCAGAGTGACGGGAGTGGGGGCGGGGTCTGTTACCAAAGTGACGGCGAGTGGGGACGGGGTCTGTTTCCAGAGTGACGGGAGTGTGGGCGGGGTCTGTTACCAAAGTGACGGCTAGTGGGGGCGGGGTCTGTTTCCAGAGTGACGGGAGTGGGGGCGGGGTCTGTTTCCAGAGTGACGGCGAATGGGGGCGTGGTCTGTTTCCAGAGCGACGGGAGTGGGGGCGTGGTCTGTTTCCAAGGTGACGGGAGTGGGGGGCGGGGTCTGTTACCAAAGTGACGGCGAGTGGGGGCGGGGTCTGTTACCAAAGTGACGGGAGTGGGGGCGAGGTCTGTTTCCAAGGTGACGGAGTGGGGGCGGGGTCTGTTTCCAGAGTGACGGCGAATGGGGGCGTGGTCTGTTTCCAAGATGACGGGTGTGGGGGCGGGGTCTGTTACCAAAGTGACGGGAGTGGGGGCGGGGTCTGTTTCCAAGGTGACGGAGTGGGGGCGGGGTCTGTTTACAGAGTGACGGCGAATGGGGGCGTGGTCTGTTTCCAAGGTGACGGCGAGTGGGGGCGGGGTCTGTTACCAAAGTGACGGTGAGTGGGGGCGGGGTCTGTTGCCTGAGTGACGCGAGTGGGGGCGGGGTCTGTTACCAAGGTGACGGGAGTGGGGGCGGGGTCTGTTTCCAGGGTGACGGGAGTGGGGGGGCGGGGTCTGTTTCCAGGGTGACGGGAGTGGGGGCGGGGTCTGTTTCCAGGGTGACGGAGTGGGGGCGGGGTCTGTTTCCAGGGTGACGGGAGTGGGGGCGGGGTCTGTTACCAAGGTGACGGGAGTGGGGGCGGGGTCTGTTACCAAGGTGACGTGGGTGGGGGCGTGGTCTGTTACCTAGGTGACGGGAGTGGGGGCGGGGTCTGTTACCAAGGTGACGGGAGTGGGGGCGGGGTCTGTTACCAAGGTGACGGGAGTGGGGGCGGGGTCTGTTTCCAGGGTGACGGGAGTGGGGGCGGGGTCTTTTACCAAGGTGACGGAGTGGGGGCGGGGTCTGTTACCTAGGTGACGGGAGTGGGGGCGGGGTCTGTTACCAAGGTGACGGGAGTGGGGGCGGGGTCTGTTACCAAGGTGACGGGAGTGGTGGCGGGGTCTGTTGACAGAGTGACAGGAGTGGGGGGCGGGGTCTGTTTCCAGAGTGACGGGAGTGGGGGCGGGGTCTGTTTCCAGGGTGACGGGGAGTGGGGGTGGGGTCTGTTTCCAGGGAGACGGGAGTGGGGGCGGGGTCTGTTTCCAGGGTGACGGGAGTGGGGGCGGGGTCTGTTTCCAGGGTGACGGGAGTGGGGGCGGGGTCTGAATCTTTCTGATTCTTTTATAATCCCTTTCAACCTAAAAGAATCCTGATAATTATTGATAATTCTTTGTAATAATTTATAAACATTTACTGACATTTACAACCTTTATAAACTGTTTATAATTCTTCCTCTCACTTTGTAAATATTTATAATATTTATGATTGTCTGTGATTTATTATCTTTTATGAGATTTTATTCTCATTTATAATCTGTTACATTCACTGCCCTGGACAGAAAACATTGAAAATAATCCCCGTGGATTACTCTCAATTCAAACAGATCACAGAGCATATCATTTAAAATGGCCGCAGCACATGTCGCGTAAAATGGCCGCAGTGAAGATGACATCAAACAGACCACAGTGCATATCATTTAAAATGGCCGCAGCACATGTCACGTAAAATGGCTGCAGTCAAGGTGACATCGAACAGACCACAGAGCATAACATTTAAAATGGACGCAGTGACGGTGACATCAAACAGACCACAGTGCATATCATTTAAAATGGCCACAGCACATGTCGCGTAAAATGGCCGCAGTGAAGGTGACATCAAACAGACCACAGTGCATATCATTTAAAATGGCCGCAGCACATGTCGCGTAAAATGGCCGCAGTGAAGGTGACATCAAACAGACCACAGAGCATAACATTTAAAATGGACGCAGTGATGGTGACATCAAACAGACCACAGTGCATATCATTTAAAATGGCCGTACCATATGTCACGTAAAATGGCCGCAGTGAAGGTGACATCAAACAGACCACAGAGCACATCATTTAGAATGGCCGCAGCACATGTCGCTTAAAATGGCCGCGGTGCAGGTGACATCAAACAGACAACAGTGCATATCATCAGATCGAACTGGCCTTTGTTAAAACCAGCTGGAGTGGTACTGAGCCCCACTCACACACCAGATAAGAGCCAATTGAATTTGAGCCTATATTAATACCAGCTGGAGTGGTACTGAGGCTCATTCACATACCGGGAAAGAGCCAATTCAATCCAGGCCCCTATTAATACCAGCTGGAGTAAAATTAACTCCCATTTACACACCAGGAAAGAGCCAATTCAATCCAGGTCTCTATTAATACCAGCTGGAGAGGGACTGAGTCTCACTCACACACGGGGAAAGAGCCAATTCAATCCAGGCCTCTATTTATACCAGCTGGAGTAAAATTAACTCCCATTCACACACCAGGAAAGAGCCAATTCAATCCAGGTCTCTATTAATACCAGCTGGAGAGGGACTGAGTCTCACTCACACTCGGGGAAAGAGCCAATTCAATCCAGGCCTCTATTTATACCAGCTGGAGTAAAATTAACTCCCATTCACACACCAGGAAAGAGCCAATTGAAACCGAGCCTATATTATCACCAGCTGGAGTGGTACTGAGTCCCACTGACACACCAGGAAAGAGCCAATTCAATGCAAACCTTTATTAATATCAGCTGGAGTGGTACTGAGCCCCACTCACACACCAGGAAAAAGCTAATTAAAGCCAGACCGCCTTTGATACCAGCTGGAGTGGGACTGAGACCCACTCACACACCAGGAAAGAGATAGTTCATTCCAGGCTTCCATTAATACCAGCTGGAGTGGGACTGAGACCCACTCACACACCAGGAAAGAGATAGTTCATTCCAGGCTTCCATTAATACTAGCTGGAGTGGTACTGAGTCCCACTAACACACCAGGAAAGAGCCAATTCAATCCAGGTCTCTATTAATACCAGCTGGAGTGGAATTAACTCCCACTCACACAACAGGAAAGAGCCAATTCAATCCAGACCTCTATTAATACCAGCTGGAGTGGTACTTTTTTTTAGAATATTACAGCGCAGTACAGGCCCTTCGGCCCTCGATGTTGCGCCGATCATCTGACCTACACTATTCCATTTACATCCATATGTCTATCCAATGACCACTTAAATGCCCTTAAAGTTGGCGAGTCTACTACTGTTGCAGGCAGGGCGTTCCACGCCCCTACTACTCTCTGCGTAAAGAAACTACCTCTGACATCTGTCCTATATCTTTCACCCCTCAACTTAAAGCTATGTCCCCTCGTGTTTGCCATCCTCATCCGAGGAAAAAGACTCTCACTATCCACCCTATCTAACCCTCTGATTATCTTGTATGTCTCTATTAAGTCACCTCTCCTCCTCCTTCTCTCTAACGAAAACAACCCCAAGTCCCTCAGCCTTTCCTCGTAAGACCTTCCTTCCATACCAGGCAACATCCTAGTAAATCTCCTCTGCACCCTGTCCAAAGCTTCGACATCCTTCCTATAATGCGGTGACCAGAACTGCACGCAATACTCCAGGTGCGGCCTCACCAGAGTTTTGTACAGCTGCATCATGACCCCGTGGCTCTGAAACTCGATCCCCCTACTAATAAAGGCTAACACACCATATGCCTTCTTAACAGCCCTATTAACCTGGGTAGCAACTTTCAGGGATTTATGTACCTGGATACCAAGATCTCTCCAAGGTGCCAGGGTACGTGATGTCTCCGATCGTGTTTTTGGGATCCTTAAGGGGGAGGAGGAGCACCCCCAAGTCGTGGTCCACATAGGCACCAACGACATAGGTAGGAAGAGAGATGGGGATTTAAGGCAGAAATTCAGGGAGCTAGGGTGGAAGCTTAGAGCGAGAACAACCAGAGTTGTTATCTCTGGGTTGTTGCCTGTGCCACGTGCTAGCGAAGAGAGGAATAGGGAGAGAGAGGAGTTGAACACGTGGCTGCAGGGATGGTGTAGGAGGGAGGGTTTTGGTTTCCTGGATAATTGGGGCTCTTTCTGGGGTAGGTGGGACCTCTACAAACAGGATGGTCTTCACCTGAACCAGAGGGGTACCAATATCCTGGGGGGGAGATTTGTTAGTGCTCTTCGGGGGGGTTTAAACTAAATCAGCAGGGGAATGGGAACCTAAATTGCAGTGCCAGTGTACAGGCTGTTGAGAGTAGTGAGGTAGGGGATAAGGTTACAGGGACGCAAGAGGGCACTGGCAAGCAGGAACTTGGTTTAAAGTGTGTCTACTTCAACGCCAGGAGCATCCGGAATAAGGTGGGTGAGCTTGCAGCATGGGTTGGTACCTGGGATCCTGATGTTGTGGCCATTTCGGAGACATGGGTAGAGCAGGGGCAGGAATGAATGTTGCAGGTTCCGGGATTTAGATGTTTCAGAAAGAACAGAGAAGAGGGTAAAAGAGGGGGGGGTGTGGCATTGTTAATCAAGGAAAGTATTACAGCGGCAGAAAGGACGTTTGAGGACTCGTCTACTGAGGTAGTCTGGGCCGAGGTTAGAAACAGGAGAGGAGAGGTCACCCTGTTGGGAGTTTTCTATAGACCTCCGAATAGTTCCAGAGATGTAGAGGAAAGGATAGCGAAGATGATTCTCGACAGGAGCGAGAGTAACAGGGTAGTGGTTATGGGGGACTTTAACTTTCCAAATATTGACTGGAAATACTATAGTTCGAGTACTTTAGATGGGTCAGTTTTTGTCCAGTGTGTGCAGGAGGGTTTTCTGACACAGTATGTGGACAGGCCAACCAGGGGCGATGCCACATTGGATTTGGTACTGGGGAATGAACCCGGCCAGGTGTTTGATTTAGATGTAGGTGAGCACTTTGGCGATAGTGATCACAATTCGGTTAGGTTTACCTTAGCGATGGGCAGGGACAGGTATATACCGCAGGGCAAGAATTATAGCTGGGGGAAAGGAAATTATGACGCGATTAGGCAAGATTTAGGATGTGTAGGATGGGGAAGGAAACTGCAGGGGATGGGCACAAACGAAATGTGGAGCTTATTCAAGGAGCAGCTAATGCGTGTCCTTGATAAGTATGTACCTGTCAGGCAGGGAGGAAGTTGTCGAGCAAGGGAGCCGTGGTTTCCTCAAGAAGTTGAAGCGCTTGTCAAGAGGAAGAGGGCGGCTTATGTTAGGATGAGACGTGAAGGCTCAGTTAGGGCGCTTGAGAGTTACAAGCTAGCCAGGAAGGATCTAAAGGGAGGGCTAAGAAGAGCAAGGAGAGGACACGAGAAGTCATTGGCGGATAGGATCAAAGAAAACTCTAAGGCTTTCTATAGGTATATCAGGAATAAACGAATGATAAGAGTTAGAACAGGGCCAATCAAGGATAGTAGTGGGAAGTTGTGTGCGGAATCAGAGGAGATAGGGGAAGCGTTAAATGAATATTTTTCGTCAGTATTTACAGTAGAGAAAGAAAATGTTGCCGAGGAGATTACTGAGATACAGCCTACTAGGCTAGATGGGATTGAGATTCACAAGGAGGAGGTGTTAGCAATTTTGGAAAGAGTGAAAATAGATAAGTCCCCTGGGCCAGATGGGATTTATCCTAGGATTCTCTGGGAAGCCAGGGAGGAGATTGCAGAGCCGTTGTGGTTGATCTTTAAGTCGTCATTGTCGACAGGAGTAGTGCCGGAGGACTGGAGGATAGCAAATGTTGTCCCCTTGTTCAAGAAGGGGAGTAGAGACAGCCCTGGTAATTATAGACCTGTGAGCCTTACTTCGGTTTTGGGTAAAATGTTGGAAAAGGTTATAAGAGACAGGATTTATAATCATCTTGAAAAGAATAAGTTCATTTGCGATAGTCAGCACGGTTTTGTGAAAGGTAGGTCGTGCCTCACAAACCTTATTGAGTTTTTCGAGAAGGTGACCAAACAGGTGGATGAGGGTAAAGCCGTGGATGTGGTGTATATGGATTTCAGTAAGGCGTTTGATAAGGTTCCCCACGGTAGGCTATTGCAGAAAATACGCAAGTATGGGGTTGAAGGTGATTTAGAGCTTTGGATCAGAAATTGGCTAGCTGAAAGAAGACAGAGGGTGGTGGTTGATGGCAAATGTTCATCCTGGAGTTTAGTTACTAGTGGTGTACCGCAAGGTTCTGTTTTGGGGCCACTGCTGTTTGTCATTTTTATAAACGACCTGGATGAGGGTGTAGAAGGGTGGGTTAGTAAATTTGCGGATGACACGAAGGTCGGTGGAGTTGTGGATAGTGTCGAAGGGTGTTGTAGGGTACAGAGGGACATAGATAGGCTGCAGAGCTGGGCTGAGAGATGGCAAATGGAGTTTAATGCGGAGAAGTGTGAGGTGATTCACTTTGGAAGGAGTAACAGCAATGCAGAGTACTGGGCTAATGGGAAGATTCTTGGTAGTGTAGATGAGCAGAGAGATCTTGGTATCCAGGTACATAAATCCCTGAAAGTTGCTACCCAGGTTAATAGGGCTGTTAAGAAGGCATATGGTGTGTTAGCCTTTATTAGTAGGGGGATCGAGTTTCAGAGCCACGGGGTCATGATGCAGCTGTACAAAACTCTGGTGAGGCCGCACCTGGAGTATTGCGTGCAGTTCTGGTCACCGCATTATAGGAAGGATGTCGAAGCTTTGGAAAGGGTGCAGAGGAGATTTACTAGGATGTTGCCTGGTATGGAAGGAAGGTCTTACGAGGAAAGGCTGAGGGACTTGGGGTTGTTTTCGTTAGAGAGAAGGAGGAGGAGAGGTGACTTAATAGAGACATACAAGATAATCAGAGGGTTAGATAGGGTGGATCGTGAGAGTCTTTTTCCTCGGATGAGGATGGCAAACACGAGGGGACATAGCTTTAAGTTGAGGGGTGAAAGATATAGGACAGATGTCAGAGGTAGTTTCTTTACGCAGAGAGTAGTAGGGGCGTGGAACGCCCTGCCTGCAACAGTAGTAGACTCGCCAACTTTAAGGGCATTTAAGTGGTCATTGGATAGACATATGGATGTAAATGGAATAGTGTAGGTCAGATGATCGGCGCAACATCGAGGGCCGAAGGGCCTGTACTGCGCTGCAATATTCTAATTCTAATTCTAATTCTAATTCTCTGCTCATCTACACTACCAAGAATCTTCCCATTAGCCCAGTACTCTGCATTGCTGTTACTCCTTCCAAAGTGAATCACCTCACACTTCTCCGCATTAAACTCCATTTGCCATCTCTCAGCCCAGCTCTGCAGCCTATCTATGTCCCTCTGTACCCTACAACACCCTTCGACACTATCCACAACTCCACCGACCTTCGTGTCATCCGCAAATTTACTAACCCACCCTTCTACACCCTCATCCAGGTCGTTTATAAAAATGACAAACAGCAGTGGCCCCAAAACAGAACCTTGCGGTACACCACTAGTAACTAAACTCCAGGATGAACATTTGCCATCAACCACCACCCTCTGTCTTCTTTCAGCTAGCCAATTTCTGATCCAAAGCTCTAAATCAGTGGGGTACTGAGCCCCACTCACACACCAGGAAAAAGCTAATTAAAGCCAGACCGCCATTGATACCAGCTGGAGTGGGACTGAGACCCACTCACACACCAGGAAAGAGATAGTTCATTCCAGGCTTCCATTAATACTAGCTGGAGTGGCACTGAGTCCCACTAACACCCCAGAAAGAGCCAATTCAATCCAGGTCTCTATTAATACCAGCTGGAGTGGAATTAACTCCCACTCACACACCAGGAAAGAGCTAATTCAATCCAGACCTCTATTAATACCAGCTGGAGTGGTACTGAGTCCCACTTACACACCAGAAAGAGCCAATTCAACCCAAGCCTCTATTAATACCAGCTGGAGGGGTACTGAGTCCCACTCACACAGCAGGAAAGGGACAGTTCATTACAGGCCTCTATTAATACCAGCTGGAGTGGCAGTGAGTCCCACTCACACCAGGAGAGAGCCAATTCAATCGAGGCTTATATCAATACCAGTAGGAGTGGTATTGAGTCCCACTCACACACCAGTAAAGAGCCAATTCAATCCAGGCCTCTATTTATACCAGCTGGAGTGGTACTGAGAGCCACTCACACACCAGGAAAGAGGCAATTCAATCCAGGTATCTATTAATAGCAGCTGGAGTGGTACTGAGTCCCACTCACTCACCAGGAAGGAGCCAATTCAATCCAGACCTCTATTAATACCAGCTGGAGTGGTACTGAGTCCCACTCACACAGCAGAGAAGAGACAGTTCATTCCAGGACTCTATTAACACCGGGTGTTCTGGCACTGTGTCCCACTCACACACCAGACAGAGCCAATTCATTCTAGGCCTCTATTAATACCAGCTGGAGTGATACTGATTCTCACGGACACACCAGGAAAGAGACAATTCCATCCAGACCTCTAATAATACCAGCAGGATGGTACTGAGCCCCCCTCAGGCACCAGCAAGAGCCAATTCAATCCAGACCTCTTTTAATACCAGCTGGAATGGTTCTGATTCACACTCACACACCAGGAAAGAGCCAATTCAATCCATGTCTCTATTAATAGCAGAAGGAGTGGAACTGAGCCCCGCTCACACACCAGGAAGTGGCTAACTCAATCCAGGCCTCTATTAATACCAGCTGGAGTGGTACTGAGTCCCACTCACACACCAGGAAAGAGGCAATTCAATCCCAACCCTATTAATACCAGCTGGAGTGGTACTGAGTCTCACTCACACACCAGGAAAGAGCCAATTCAATTCAGGCCTCTTTTAATACCAGCAGGAGTGGCACTGAGCACCACTCACTCACCAAAAAAGAGCCAATTCAATCCATGTCTCTATTAATAGCAGAAGGAGTGGAACTGAGCCCCGCTCACACACCAGGAAGTGGCTAACTCAATCCAGACCTCTATTAATACCAGCTGGAGTGGTACTGAGTCCCACACACACCAGGAAAGAGACCATTCCATCCAGACCTCTAATAATACCAGCAGGATGGTACTGAGCCCCCCTCAGGCACCAGCAAGTGCCAATTCAATCCAAGCCTCTATTAATACCAGCTGGAGTGGTTCTGATTCCCACTCACACCAGGAAAGAGCAAATTCAACCAGATCTCTATTAATACCAGCTGGAGTGGTACTGAGTCTCACTCACACACCAGGAAAGAGCCAATTCAATTCAGGCCTCTTTTAATACCAGCTGGAGTGGTACTGAGTCTCACTCACACACCAGGAAAGAGCCAATTCAATTCAGGCCTCTTTTAATACCAGCTGGAGTGGTACTGAGTCTCACTCACACACCAGGAAAGAGCCAATTCAATCCAGGCCTCTATTAATACCAGCAGGAGTGGCACTAATCCCCACTCACTCACCAAAAAAGAGCCAATTCAATCCATGTCTCTATTAATAGCAGAAGGAGTGGAACTGAGCCCCGCTCACACACCAGGAAGTGGCTAACTCAATCCAGGCCTCTATTAATACCAGCTGGAGTGGAACTGAGTCCCACTCACACACCAGTTAAGAGCCAATTCAATCCAGACCTCTATTCATACCAGCTGGAGTGGTACTGAGCCCCACTCACACACCAGGGAAGAGAGAATTCAATCCAGACCTCTATTAATACCAGCTGGAGTTCTACTGAACCCCACTCACACACCAGGAAAGAGCCAATTGAATCCAGAACACTAATTAATACCAGCTGGAGTGGTACTGAGTCCCACTCACACACCAGGAAAGAGAGAATTCAATCCAGACCTCTATTAATACCAGCTGGAGTTCTACTGAACCCCACTCACACACCAGGAAAGAGCCAATTCAATCCCAACCCTATTAATACCAGCTGGAATGGTACTGAGACCCACTCACACATCAGTTAAGAGCCAATTCAATCCAGACCTCTATTAATACCAGCTGGAGTGGTACTGAGTCCCACACACACCAGGAAAGAGCCAATTCAATCCCAACCCTATTAATACCAGCTGGAATGGTACTGAGACCCACTCACACATCAGTTCAGAGCCAATTCAATCCCGACCTCTATTAAAACCAGCTGAAGTGGTACAGACTCCCACTCACACACCAGGAAAGAGCCAATTCAATCGAGACCTCTATTAATACCAGCTGGAGTGGTACTGAGTCCCACACACACCAGGAAAGAGCCAATTCAATCCCAACCCTATTAATACCAGCTGGAATGGTACTGAGACCCACTCACACATCAGTTAAGAGCCAATTCAATCCTGACCTCTATTAAAACCAGCTGAAGTGGTACTGAGTCCCACTCACACACCAGGAAAGAGCCAATTCAATCGAGACCTCTATTAATACCAGCTGGAGTGGTACTGAGTCCCACACACACCAGGAAAGAGCCAATTCAATCCCAACCCTATTAATACCAGCTGGAATGGTACTGAGTCCCACTCACACATCAGGAATGAGCCAATTCAATCCAGACCACTATTAATAACAGATGGGGTGGTACTGAGTCCCACTCACACACCAGGAAAGAGCCAATTCTACCCAGACCACTATTAATACCAGCTGGAGTGGTACTGAGTCCCACTCACACACCAGGAATGAGCCAATTCAATACAGGCTTCTATTAATACCGGCTGGAGTGGTACTGAGTCCCACTCACCCACCAGGAATGAGCCAATTCTACCCAGACCACTATTAATAACAGATGGGGTGGTACTGAGTCCCACTCACACACCAGGAATGAGCCAATTCAATACAGGCCTCTATTAATACCGGCTGGAGTGGTACTGAACCCCACTCACCCACCAGGAATGAGCCAATTCTACCCAGACCACTAATCGAATTTAGAATTAGAACATTGCAGCGCAGTACAGGCCCTTCGGCCCTCGATGTTGCGCCGACCTGTGAAACCATCTGACCTACACTATTCCATTTTCATCCATATGTCTATCCAATGACCACTTAAATGCCCTAAACGTTGGCGTATCTACTACTGCTGCAGGCAGGGCTTTCCACGCCCTTACTACTCTCTGAGTAAAGAAACTACCTCTCACATCTGTCCTATATCTATCACCCCTCAACTTGAAGCTATGTCCCCTCGTGTTTGCCATCACCATCCGAGGAAAAAGACTCTCACTATCCACCCTATCTAACCCTCTGATTATCTTATATGTCTCTAGTAAGTCACCTCTCCTCCTCCTTCTCTCCAACGAAAACAACCTCAAGTCCCTCAGCCTTTCCTCGTAAGACCTTCCCTCCATACCAGGCAACATCCTAGTAAATCTCCTCTGCACCCTTTCCAAAGCTTCCACATCCTTCCTATAATGCAGTGACCAGAACTGCACGCAATACTCCAGGTGCGGTCTCACCAGAGTTTTGTACAGCTGCAGCATGACATCGTGGCTCCGAAACTCGATCCCCCTACGAATAAAAGCTAACACACCATATGCCTTCTTAACAGCCCTATTAACCTGGGAAGCAACCTTCAGGAATTTATGCACATGGACACCAAGATCTCTCTGTTCATCTACACTCCCAAGAATCTTCCCATTAGCCCAGTATTCTGCAATCCTGTTACTCCTTCCAAAGTGAATCACCTCACACTTTTCCGCATTAAACTCCATTTGCCATCTCTCAGTCCAGCACTGCAGCCTATCTATGTCCCTCTGTAACCTACAACATCCTTCGGCACTATCCACAACTCCACCGACCTTAGTGTCATCTGCAAATTTACTAACCCACCCTTCTACACCCTCATCCAGGTCGTTTATAAAAATGACAAACAGCAGTGGCCCCAAAACAGATCCTTGCGGTACACCACTAGAAACTATACTCCAGGATGAACATTTACCATCAACCACCACCCTCTGTCTTCTTTCAGCTCGCCAATTTCTGATCCAAATCTCTAAATCACCTTCAACCCCATACTTCCGTATTTTCTGCAATCGCCTACCGTGGGGAACCTTATCAAACGCCTTACTGAAATCCATATACACCACATCCACTGCTTTACCCTCATCCACCTGTTTGGTCACCTTCTCGAAAAACTCAATAAGGTTTGTGAGGCACGACCTACCCTTCACAAAACCGTGCTGACTATCTCTAATGAACTTATTCTTTTCAAGATGATTATAAATCCTGTCTCTTATAACCTTTTCCAACATTTTACCCAAAACCGAAGTAAGGCTCACAGGTCTATAATTACCAGGGCTGTCTCTACTCCCCTTCTTGAACAAGGGGACAACATTTGCTATCCTCCAGTCTTCCGGCACTATTCCTGTCGACAATGACGACATAAAGATCAAGGACAAAGGCTCTGCAATCTCCTCCCTGGCTTCCCTGAGAATCCTAGGATAAATCCCATCTGGCCCAGGGGACTTATCTATTTTCACACTTTCCAAAATTGATAACACCTCCTCCTTGTGAATCTCAATCCCATCTAGCCTAGTAGCCTGAATCTCAGTATTCTCCTCGACAACATTTTCTTTCTCTACTGTAAATACTGACGCAAAATATTCATTTAACGCTTCCCCTATCTCCTCTGATTCCACACACAACTTCCCACTACTATCCTTGATTGGCCCTAATCTAACTCTCGTCATTCTTTTATTCCTGATATACCTATAGAAAGCCTTAAGGTTTTCCCTGATCCTATCCGCCAATGACTTCTCGTGTCCTCTCCTTGCTCTTCTTAGCTCTCCCTTTAGATCCTTCCTGGCTAGCTTGTAACTCTCAAGCGCCCTAACTGAGCCTTCACGTCTCATCCTAACATAAGCCTTCTTCTTCCTCTTGATAAGCGCTTCAACTTCTTCAGTAAACCACGGCTCCCTCGCTCGACAACTTCCCCCCTGCCTGACAGGTACATACTTATCAAGGACACGCAGTAGCTGCTCCTTGAATAAGCTCCACATTTCGATTGTTCCCATCCCCTGCAGTTTCCTTCCCCATCCTACGCATCCTAAATCCTGCCTAATCGCATCATAATTTCCTTTCCCCCAGCTATAATTTTTGCCCTGCGGTATATACCTGTCCCTGCCCATCGCTAACGTCAACCTAACCGAATTGTGATCACTATCACCAAAGTGCTCACCTACATCTAAATCTCACACCTGGCCGGGTTCATTTCCCAGTACCAAATCCAATGTGGCATCGCCCCTGGTTGGCCTGTCTACATACTGTGTCAGAAAACCCTCCTGCACACACTGGACAAAAACTGACCTATCGAAAGTACTTAATAACAGCTGGAGTGGTACTGAGTCCCACTTACACACCAGGAAAGAGCCAATTCAATCCAGACTTGTGGCGAAGGGGAGTTGGAGTGAGGAGTGGAGAGTGGGGGAGGGCAGTGGGGGAGCGGAGTGGGGGATGGGAGAGGAGGGGAGTGGGGAGGGGAGTGGGGGAGCGAAGTGGGAAGAGCAGTGGAGAGGGGAGTGGAGGTGAGGGGGAGGGGAGTGTGTGAGGGGTGAGGAATAGGGGAAATGGAAGTGGTTTGGGGGTGCGGCGGGGAGTGGAGGGGAGAGGTCGAGGTGAGTGGAGGAGGGGTGAGGGATAGGGGAGTGAAAAGTGGAGTGATGAAAGGAGTGGGGGAGGGGTGTACGGGAGTGGAGATTGGGGGACGAGAGTGGAGAGTGGGAAGTGGTGGAATTGAGTCGGGAGTGGGGAGTGGGGGAGAAGAGTGGAGAGGAGGCATAGTGGGGGAGGAGAGAGGAGGCAAGTGTGGGAGGGGAGGGGAGAGGAGGCGAGTGGGAGAGGGGAGGGGAGAGGAGGCGTGTGGGGGAGGGGAGGGGAGAGGAGGCGTAGTGGGAGAGGGGAGGGGAGAGGAGGCGTGTGGGGGAGGGGAGGGGAGAGGAGGCGTAGTGGGGGAGGAGAGAGGAGGCAAGTGTGGGAGGGGAGGGGAGAGGAGGCGAGTGGGAGAGGGGAGGGGAGAGGAGGCGTGTGGGGGAGGGTAGGGGAGAGGAGGCAAGTGGGGGAGGGGAGAGTTGTGGAGTGGGGGAGGGGAGGGGAGAGTTGTGGAGTGGGAGGAGAGAGGGGGAGTGGGAGGGCTTTGGGGGAGGGGTGTGGGACATGCGGGAGGTCAGTTGGGAGTGGAAGAGTGGAGGAGGGGAGTAGAGGAGGGGAGTGGGGAGTGGGGAGTGAGAGGGGTGGGGGAATTGGGAGTTGGGGAGGGGAGTTGGAGTGTGTTGTATGTGAGTGGGGAGTGAGGAGTGGGGATTGGAGGAGGTGAGTGGGGAGTTGGGGAGGGGAGTGGGGGAGTGGAGTGGGGTAAGGGAGTGGGGGAAGGGAGTGGGGGAAGGGAGTGGGGGAAGGGAGTGGGGGAAGGGAGTGGGGGAAGGGAGTGGGGGAAGGGAGTGGGGGAAGGGAGTGGGGGAATGGAGTGGGGAGTGAGGAGGGGGAGTGGGGGAGGGGCGTGGAGAGTGCGGGAGGGGAGTGAGGAGGAGGAGTGGGGGTGGGAGAGTGGGAATGTGACTTGGGAAGGGAGTGAGGATGGGGAGTGGGGGTGGGGAGTGGGGATGTGAGTTGGGAGCGCAGGAGTGAGAGTGGGGAAAGGATTGTGTGTGGGTGTGGTTGTGGGGAGAGGTAAGGAGGGCAATGAGGAGTGGGGGTGGGAAGTGGGGGAGGGGGGTGGGGGAGAGGAGTGGAGAGTGGGAGAGGGGAGTGGTGGACGGGAGTTTAGAGTGGGATAGGGGAGTGGGGAGTGGGGGAAATTGAGTCTGGAGTGGAGAGTGGGGGAGGGAAGTGGGTAGTGGAGAATGGGGGAGTGGAGTGAGGACTGGGGGAGGGGAGTGGGGAGTGGAGTGGGGAGTGAGGAGTGGGGTGTGGAGGAGCGTTGCGGGGTGTGGGGGTGGGTGATGGGAGTGCGGAGTGGGGTAGGGGAGTGGGGTTTAGAGATGGGAGTGCGGAGTGGGGGAGGGGAGTGAGGAGTCGGGGAGGGAATGTGCAGTGGGGAGTGGGTGTGGGGGGTGGGGTGTGGGGGAGGGGAGTGGTGAGTGGGTGACATGAATGAGGAGTAGGGAGGGCAGTGTGGAGTTGGAAGTGGAGTGAGGAGTGGGGAGTGGGGTTGGGGAAGGGATGGTTGAGAGGGGAGTGTGTGAGGGGAGTGGAGAGTGAGGAGTAGAGTGGGGAGTGAGTAGTGGGCAGTGGGGGAGTGGGGAATGGTGTGGGGAGTGAGGAGTAGTGAGTGGATTGGGGAGTGAGGAGTGGGGAGTGAGGAGTGAGGAGTGGGGAGTGGGGAGTTGGGAGTGGGGAGTTGAGTGGGGAGTGAGAAGTGGGGAGTGAGAAGTGGGGAGTGAGAAGTGGGGAGTGAGAAGTGGGGAGTGAGGGAGTGGAGTGAGAAGTGGGTAGTAGGGAGTGGGGGAGTGGAGAGGGGAGTGAGGAGTGGGGTGTGGGGGAGGGGAGTTGGGAGTGGGGGTGGGGAGTGGGGAGTGGGTGAGGGGAGTGGGGTTTGTGGGAGGGGAGTGAGGAGTGGGGGAGGGGAGTGAGCAGTGCGGGAGGGGATTGGGGATTGGGTAGTTGGGGAGGGGAGTGGTAAGTCGGTGAGGGGAGTGGGGGAGGGGAGTGAGGAGTGGGGAGTGGAGTGGGGAGTGAGGAGTGGATAGTGGGGGAGAGGTGAGTGGGGGAGAGGTGAGTGAGGAGTCAGGGAGTGGGGAGTGAGGAGTCGGGGAGTGGGGAGTGGAGTGGGGAGTGAGGAGTGGGTGAGTGGGGGAGTGAGGAGGTGGTGGGGTGTGTAGGAGTGGAGTGATAGAGGGGCAGGGCCTTGTCGGGGAGGGGGAGTGCGGCGGGGTGTGGGGGAGAGGAGTAAGGGAGGGTAGTGGGGAGGATAGTGGGGGAGGGTAGAGGGGAGTGGGGGAGTGGAGGGGGAGGTGAGGTCAATGGAGAGTGAGGACAGGGGAGTGAGGAGTGGGGAGTGGGGGAGGGGAGTGTGGAGTGCGGGAAGGGAGTGGGGAGGGAGAGGGGGTGAGGGGTTAGAACAAAGAACAAAGAACAAAGACAATTACAGCACAGGAACAGGCCCTTCGGCCCTCCAAGCCTGCGCCGATCCAGATCCTCTCTCTAAACATGTCGCCTATTTTCTAAGGTTCTGTATCTCTTTTCTTCCTGCCCATTCATGTATCTGTCTAGATACATCTTAAAAGACGCTATCGTGCCCGCATCTACCACCTCCGCTGGCAATGCGTTCCAGGCACCCACCACCCTCTGCATAAAGAACTTTCCACGCATATCCCCCCTAAACTTTCCCCTCTCACTTTGAACTCGTGTCCTCCAGTAATTGAAACCCCCACTCTGGGAAAAAGCCTCTTGCTATCCACCCTGTCTATACCTCTCATGATTTTGTACACCTCAATCAGGTCCCCCCTCAACCTCCGTCTTTCTAATGAAAATAATCCTAATCTACTCAACCTCTCTTCATAGCTAGCGCCCTCCATACCAGGCAACATCCTGGTGAACCTCCTCTGCACCCTCTCCAAAGCATCCACATCCTTTTGGTAATGTGGCGACCAGAACTGCAAGCAGTATTCCAAATGTGGCCGAACCAAAGTCCTATACAACTGTAACATGACCTGCCAACTCTTGTACTCAATACCCCGTCCGATGAAGGAAAGCATGTCGTATGCCTTCTTGACCACTCTATTTACCTGCGTTGCCACCTTCAGGGAACAGTGGACCTGAACACCCAAATCTCTCTGGACATCAATTTTCCCCAGGACTTTTCCATTTACTGTATAGTTCACTATTGAATTGGATCTTCCAAAATGCATCACCTCGCATTTGCCCTGATTGAACTCCATCTGCCATTTCTCTGCCCAACTCTCCAATCTATCTATATTCTGCTGTATTCTCTGACAGTCCCCTTCACTATCTGCTACTCCTCCAATCTGAGTGTCGTCTGCAAACTTGCTAATCAGACCACCTATACTTTCCTCCAAATCATTAATGTATATCACAAACAACAGTGGTCCCAGCACGGATCCCTGTGGAACACCACTGGTCACACGTCTCCATTTTGAGAAACGCCCTTCTACTGCTACTCTCTGTCTCCTGTTGCCCAGCCAGTTCTTTATACATCTAGCTAGTACACCTTGGACCCCATGCGCCTTCACTTTCTCCATCAGCCTGCCATGGGGAACCTTATCAAACGCCTTACTGAAGTCCATGTATATGACATCGACAGCCCTTCCCTCATCAATCAACTTTGTCACTTCCTCAAAGAATTCTATTAAGTTGGTAAGACATGACCTTCCCTGCACAAAACCATGTTGCCTATCACTGATAAGCCCATTTTGTTCCAAATGGGAATAGATCCTATCCCTCAGTATCTTCTCCAGCAGCTTCCCTACCACTGACGTCAGGCTCACCGGTCTATAATTACATGGATTATCCCTGCTACCCTTCTTAAACAAGGGGACAACATTAGCAATTCTCCAGTCCTCCGGGACCTCACCCGTGTTTAAGGATGCTGCAAAGATATCTGTTAAGGCCCCAGCTATTTCCTCTCTCGCTTCCCTCAGTACCCTGGGATAGATCCCATCCGGACCTGGGGACTTGTCCACGTTAATGCCCTTTAGAATACCCAACACTTCCTCCCTCCTTATGCCGACTTGACCGAGAGTAATCAAACATCTGTTCCTAACCTCAACATCCGTCATGTCCCTCTCCTCGGTGAATACCGATGCAAAGTACTCGTTTAGAATCTCACCCATTTTCTGAGTCCAAGCATAACATTCCTCCTTTGTCCTTTAGTGGGCCAATCCTTTCTCTAGTTACCCTCTTTCTCCTTATATATGAATAAAAGGCTTTGGGATTTTCCTTAACCCTGTTTGCTAAAGATATTTCATGACCCCTTTTAGCCCTCTTAATTCCTCGTTTCAGATTGGTCCTACATTCCCGATATTCTTTCAAAGCTTCGTCTTTCATCAGCCGCCTGCACCTTATGTATGCTTCCTTTTTCCTCTTAACTGGTCTCACAATTTCACCTGTCATCCATGGTTCCCTAATCTTGCCATTTCTATCCCTCATTTTCACAGGAACATGTCTCTCCTGCACGCTAATCAACCTCTCTTTAAAAGCCTCCCACATATCACATGTGGATTTACCTTCAAACAGCTGCTCCCAATCTACATTTCCCAGCTCCTGCCGAATTTTGGTATTGTTGGCCTTCCCCCAATTTAGCACTCTTCCTTTAGGACCACTCTCGTCTTTGTCCATGAGTATTTTAAAGCTTACGGAATTGTGATCACTATTCCCAAAGTAGTCCCCTACTGAAACTTCAACAACCTGGCCAGGCTCATTTCCCAACACCAGGTCCAGTATGGCCCCTTCCCGAGTTGGACTATTTACATACTGCTCTAGAAAACCCTCCTGGATGCTCCTTACAAATTCTGCTCCATCTAGACCTCTAACACTAAGTGAATCCCAGTCAATGTTGGGAAAATTAAAATCTCCTATCACCACCACCCTGTTGCTCCTACATCTTTCCATAATCTGTTTACATATTTGTACCTCTATCTCACGCTCGCTGTTGAGAGGCCTGTAGTAAAGCCCCAACGTTGTTACCGCACCCTTCCTATTTCTGAGTTCTGTCCATATTGCCTCACTGCTCGAGTCTTCCATAGTGCCCTCCTTCAGCACAGCTGTGATATCCTCTTTGACCAGTAATGCAACTCCTCCACCCCTTTTACCTCCCTCTCTATCCCGCCTGAAGCATCGATATCCTGGGATATTTAGTTGCCAATCATGCCCTTCCCTCAACCAAGTCTCAGTAATAGCAATAACATCATACTCCCAGGTACTAATCCAAGCCCTAAGTTCATCTGCCTTACCTACTACACTTCTTGCATTAAAACAAATGCACCTCAGACCACCAGTCCCTTTATATTCATCATCTGCTCCCTGCCTGTTCTTCCCCTTAGTCACACTGACTTCATTATCTAGTTCCTTACAGGCTTTTGTTACTACCTCCTTACTGTCAACTGACCTCAATTGGTTCCCATCCCCCTGCCACATTAGTTTAAACCCTCCCCAACAGCGTTAGCAAAAGCACCTCCAAGGACATTGGTTCCAGTCCGGACCAGGTGTAGACCGTCCAATTTGTAATAGTCCCACCTCCCCCAGAACCGGTCCCAATGTCCCAAAAATCTGAACCCCTCCTTCCTGCACCATCTCTCAAGCCACGCATTCATCCTGACTATTCTTTCATTTTTACTCTGACTATCACGTGGCACTGGTAGTAATCCTGAGATTACTACCTCTGAGGTCCTACTTTTTAACTTTGCTCCTAACTCCCTAAACTCTGCTTGTAGGAACTCATCCCGTTTTTTAACTATATCATTAGTGCCTATGTGCACAATGACAACTGGCTGTTCACCCTCCCCCTTTAGAATGTTCTGCAGCCGATCTGAGACATCCCTGACCCGTGCACCTGGGAGGCAACATACCATTCGGGAGCCTCGTTTTCGACCACAGAACCGCCTATCTACTCCCCTTACAATCGAATCCCCTACGACTATAGCCCTTCCACTCTTTTTCCCACCCTTCTGAGCAGCAGAGCCAGCCACGGTGCGATGGACCTGGCTACTGCTGCCTTCCCCTGGTGAGCCATCTCCCTCAACAGTATCCAAAACGGTATACTTGTTTTGGAGGGAGATGACCGCAGGGGACTCCTGCGCTGCCTTCCTGCTCTTTCTCTGCCTTTTGGTCACCCATTCCCTTTCTCCCTCAGCAATCCTAATCTGCGGTGTGACCAATTCACTAAACGTGCTATCCACGACCTCCTCAGCATCGCGCATGCTCCAAAGTGAGTCCATCCGCAGCTCGAGAGCCGTCATGCGGTCCAACAAGAGCTGCAGCTGGACACACTTCCTGCACGTGAAGGAGTCAGGGTCATCAGCCATGTCCCTGAGCTCCCACATTGAGCAAGAGGAGCATGACACGGGTCTGAGATCTCCTGCCATTTTTAATCTTAAGTTTAAACTTAGTTAAATGAAAAAGGAACGAAAAGTTTTTACCAATCACAATAAAACCAGAGAAATCGAAAAAGCCTTACCTTATAAACACCCCACCGAGTCCTTTTTTTTTTGGTTAGAGGAGGAGGGCGGGTGGGAGACACTACAAGTGTGGTGTCTCGGGTTCAGAAACCGCCCAAATATATAGTGTTTTACTTACCCAGCAGCCCCCTGGCCTCCGCCGAAAAACAAAAGGAAATTAAATTTACTTTCAAACTGACCTTCCCAGCTGCTCACTCGCTCACACGCTGCTCCCGAAAAAGCTGCTGCACTGAAAGGAAAGTTATTTTAAACCGCCCAAATATATAGTGTTTTACTTACCCAGCAGCCCCCTGGCCTCCGCCGAAAAACAAAAGGAAATTAAATTTACTTTCAAACTGACCTTCCCAGCTGCTCACTCGCTCACACGCTGCTCCCGAAAAAGCTGCTGCACTGAAAGGAAAGTTATTTTAAACCGCCCAAATATATAGTGTTTTACTTACCCAGCAGCCCCCTGGCCTCCGCCGAAAAACAAAAGGAAATTAAATTTACTTTCAAACTGACCTTCCCAGCTGCTCACTCGCTCACACGCTGCTCCCGAAAAAGCTGCTGCAATGAAAGGAAAGCTATTTTAAACCGCCCAAATATATAGTGTTTTACTTACCCAGCAGCCCCCTGGCCTCCGCCGAAAAACAAAAGGAAATTAAATTTACTTTCAAACTGACCTTCCCAGCTGCTCACTCGCTCACACGCTGCTCCCGAAAAAGCTGCTGCACTGAAAGGAAAGTTATTTTAAACCGCCCAAATATATAGTGTTTTACTTACCCAGCAGCCCCCTGGCCTCTGCCGAAAAACAAAAGGAAATTAAATTTACTTTCAAACTGACCTTCCCAGCTGCTCACTCGCTCACACGCTGCTCCCGAAAAAGCTGCTGCAATGAAAGGAAAGCTATTTTAAACCGCCCAAATATATAGTGTTTTACTTACCCAGCAGCCCCCTGGCCTCCGCCGAAAAACAAAAGGAAATTAAATTTACTTTCAAACTGACCTTCCCAGCTGCTCACTCGCTCACACGCTGCTCCCGAAAAAGCTGCTGCACTGAAAGGAAAGTTATTTTAAACCGCCCAAATATATAGTGTTTTACTTACCCAGCAGCCCCCTGGCCTCTGCCGAAAAACAAAAGGAAATTAAATTTACTTTCAAACTGACCTTCCCAGCTGCTCACTCGCTCACACGCTGCTCCCGAAAAAGCTGCTGCAATGAAAGGAAAGCTATTTTAAACCGCCCAAATATATAGTGTTTTACTTACCCAGCAGCCCCCTGGCCTCTGCCGAAAAACAAAAGGAAATTAAATTTACTTTCAAACTGACCTTCCCAGCTGCTCACTCGCTCACACGCTGCTCCCGAAAAAGCTGCTGCAATGAAAGGAAAGCTATTTTAAACCGCCCAAATATATAGTGTTTTACTTACCCAGCAGCCCCCTGGCCTCTGCCGAAAAACAAAAGGAAATTAAATTTACTTTCAAACTGACCTTCCCAGCTGCTCACTCGCTCACACGCTGCTCCCGAAAAAGCTGCTGCAATGAAAGGAAAGCTATTTTAAACCGCCCAAATATATAGTGTTTTACTTACCCAGCAGCCCCCTGGCCTCCGCCGAAAAACAAAAGGAAATTAAATTTACTTTCAAACTGACCTTCCCAGCTGCTCACTCGCTCACACGCTGCTCCCGAAAAAGCTGCTGCACTGAAAGGAAAGTTATTTTAAACCGCCCAAATATATAGTGTTTTACTTACCCAGCAGCCCCCTGGCCTCCGCCGAAAAACAAAAGGAAATTAAATTTACTTTCAAACTGACCTTCCCAGCTGCTCACTCGCTCACACGCTGCTCCCGAAAAAGCTGCTGCAATGAAAGGAAAGCTATTTTAAACCGCCCAAATATATAGTGTTTTACTTACCCAGCAGCCCCCTGGCCTCCGCCGAAAAACAAAAGGAAATTAAATTTACTTTCAAACTGACCTTCCCAGCTGCTCACTCGCTCACACGCTGCTCCCGAAAAAGCTGCTGCACTGAAAGGAAAGTTATTTTAAACCGCCCAAATATATAGTGTTTTACTTACCCAGCAGCCCCCTGGCCTCTGCCGAAAAACAAAAGGAAATTAAATTTACTTTCAAACTGACCTTCCCAGCTGCTCACTCGCTCACACGCTGCTCCCGAAAAAGCTGCTGCAATGAAAGGAAAGCTATTTTAAACCGCCCAAATATATAGTGTTTTACTTACCCAGCAGCCCCCTGGCCTCCGCCGAAAAACAAAAGGAAATTAAATTTACTTTCAAACTGACCTTCCCAGCTGCTCACTCGCTCACACGCTGCTCCCGAAAAAGCTGCTGCACTGAAAGGAAAGTTATTTTAAACCGCCCAAATATATAGTGTTTTACTTACCCAGCAGCCCCCTGGCCTCTGCCGAAAAACAAAAGGAAATTAAATTTACTTTCAAACTGACCTTCCCAGCTGCTCACTCGCTCACACGCTGCTCCCGAAAAAGCTGCTGCAATGAAAGGAAAGCTATTTTAAACCGCCCAAATATATAGTGTTTTACTTACCCAGCAGCCCCCTGGCCTCTGCCGAAAAACAAAAGGAAATTAAATTTACTTTCAAACTGACCTTCCCAGCTGCTCACTCGCTCACACGCTGCTCCCGAAAAAGCTGCTGCAATGAAAGGAAAGCTATTTTAAACCGCCCAAATATATAGTGTTTTACTTACCCAGCAGCCCCCTGGCCTCTGCCGAAAAACAAAAGGAAATTAAATTTACTTTCAAACTGACCTTCCCAGCTGCTCACTCGCTCACACGCTGCTCCCGAAAAAGCTGCTGCAATGAAAGGAAAGCTATTTTAAACCGCCCAAATATATAGTGTTTTACTTACCCAGCAGCCCCCTGGCCTCCGCCGAAAAACAAAAGGAAATTAAATTTACTTTCAAACTGACCTTCCCAGCTGCTCACTCGCTCACACGCTGCTCCCGAAAAAGCTGCTGCACTGAAAGGAAAGTTATTTTAAACCGCCCAAATATATAGTGTTTTACTTACCCAGCAGCCCCCTGGCCTCCGCCGAAAAACAAAAGGAAATTAAATTTACTTTCAAACTGACCTTCCCAGCTGCTCACTCGCTCACTCACTGCTCCCGAAAAAGCTGCTGCAATGAAAGGAAAGCTATTTTAAACCGCCCAAATATATAGTGCTTTACTTACCCAGCAGCCCCCTGGCCTCCGCCGAAAAACAAAAGGAAATTAAATTTACTTTCAAACTGACCTTCCCAGCTGCTCACTCGCTCACACGCTGCTCCCGAAAAAGCTGCTGCACTGAAAGGAAAGTTATTTTAAACCGCCCAAATATATAGTGTTTTACTTACCCAGCAGCCCCCTGGCCTCCGCCGAAAAACAAAAGGAAATTAAATTTACTTTCAAACTGACCTTCCCAGCTGCTCACTCGCTCACACGCTGCTCCCGAAAAAGCTGCTGCAATGAAAGGAAAGCTATTTTAAACCGCCCAAATATATAGTGTTTTACTTACCCAGCAGCCCCCTGGCCTCCGCCGAAAAACAAAAGGAAATTAAATTTACTTTCAAACTGACCTTCCCAGCTGCTCACTCGCTCACACGCTGCTCCCGAAAAAGCTGCTGCACTGAAAGGAAAGTTATTTTAAACCGCCCAAATATATAGTGTTTTACTTACCCAGCAGCCCCCTGGCCTCTGCCGAAAAACAAAAGGAAATTAAATTTACTTTCAAACTGACCTTCCCAGCTGCTCACTCGCTCACACGCTGCTCCCGAAAAAGCTGCTGCAATGAAAGGAAAGCTATTTTAAACCGCCCAAATATATAGTGTTTTACTTACCCAGCAGCCCCCTGGCCTCTGCCGAAAAACAAAAGGAAATTAAATTTACTTTCAAACTGACCTTCCCAGCTGCTCACTCGCTCACACGCTGCTCCCGAAAAAGCTGCTGCAATGAAAGGAAAGCTATTTTAAACCGCCCAAATATATAGTGTTTTACTTACCCAGCAGCCCCCTGGCCTCCGCCGAAAAACAAAAGGAAATTAAATTTACTTTCAAACTGACCTTCCCAGCTGCTCACTCGCTCACACGCTGCTCCCGAAAAAGCTGCTGCACTGAAAGGAAAGTTATTTTAAACCGCCCAAATATATAGTGTTTTACTTACCCAGCAGCCCCCTGGCCTCCGCCGAAAAACAAAAGGAAATTAAATTTACTTTCAAACTGACCTTCCCAGCTGCTCACTCGCTCACTCACTGCTCCCGAAAAAGCTGCTGCAATGAAAGGAAAGCTATTTTAAACCGCCCAAATATATAGTGCTTTACTTACCCAGCAGCCCCCTGGCCTCCGCCGAAAAACAAAAGGAAATTAAATTTACTATCAAACTGACCTTCCCAGCTGCTCACTCGCTCACTCACTGCTCCCGAAAAAGCTGCTGCAATGAAAGGAAAGTTATTTTAAACCGCCCAAATATATAGTGTTTTACTTACCCAGCAGCCCCCTGGCCTCCGCCGAAAAACAAAAGGAAATTAAATTTACTTTCAAACTGACCTTCCCAGCTGCTCACTCGCTCACACGCTGCTCCCGAAAAAGCTGCTGCAATGAAAGGAAAGCTATTTTAAACCGCCCAAATATATAGTGTTTTACTTACCCAGCAGCCCCCTGGCCTCCGCCGAAAAACAAAAGGAAATTAAATTTACTTTCAAACTGACCTTCCCAGCTGCTCACTCGCTCACACGCTGCTCCCGAAAAAGCTGCTGCACTGAAAGGAAAGTTATTTTAAACCGCCCAAATATATAGTGTTTTACTTACCCAGCAGCCCCCTGGCCTCCGCCGAAAAACAAAAGGAAATTAAATTTACTTTCAAACTGACCTTCCCAGCTGCTCACTCGCTCACACGCTGCTCCCGAAAAAGCTGCTGCAATGAAAGGAAAGATATTTTAAACCGCCCAAATATATAGTGTTTTACTTACCCAGCAGCCCCCTGGCCTCCGCCGAAAAACAAAAGGAAATTAAATTTACTTTCAAACTGACCTTCCCAGCTGCTCACTCGCTCACACGCTGCTCCCGAAAAAGCTGCTGCACTGAAAGGAAAGTTATTTTAAACCGCCCAAATATATAGTGTTTTACTTACCCAGCAGCCCCCTGGCCTCCGCCGAAAAACAAAAGGAAATTAAATTTACTTTCAAACTGACCTTCCCAGCTGCTCACTCGCTCACACGCTGCTCCCGAAAAAGCTGCTGCAATGAAAGGAAAGCTATTTTAAACCGCCCAAATATATAGTGTTTTACTTACCCAGCAGCCCCCTGGCCTCCGCCGAAAAACAAAAGGAAATTAAATTTACTTTCAAACTGACCTTCCCAGCTGCTCACTCGCTCACACGCTGCTCCCGAAAAAGCTGCTGCACTGAAAGGAAAGTTATTTTAAACCGCCCAAATATATAGTGTTTTACTTACCCAGCAGCCCCCTGGCCTCCGCCGAAAAACAAAAGGAAATTAAATTTACTTTCAAACTGACCTTCCCAGCTGCTCACTCTCTCACTCACTGCTCCCGAAAAAGCTGCTGCAATGAAAGGAAAGCTATTTTAAACCGCCCAAATATATAGTGTTTTACTTACCCAGCAGCCCCCTGGCCTCCGCCGAAAAACAAAAGGAAATTAAATTTACTTTCAAACTGACCTTCCCAGCTGCTCACTCGCTCACACTCTGCTCCCGAAAAGCTGCTGCACTGAAAGGAAAGTTATTTTAAACCGCCCAAATATATAGTGTTTTACTTACCCAGCAGCCCCCTGGCCTCCGCCGAAAAACAAAAGGAAATTAAATTTACTTTCAAACTGACCTTCCCAGCTGCTCACTCGCTCACTCACTGCTCCCGAAAAAGCTGCTGCACTGAAAGGTTAGGGAGGGTAGTGAGGGTGGAGAGTGAGGGGTGCGGTGTTGAGGAGGGTAGTGCGGAGTGAGGAGTGGGGTAGGGATGAGCGGATTGTGGGAGAGGAGTGGGGGAGGGTGGTGGGGAGGGGAGTGGGGGAGGGGAGTGAGGGAGGGGGAATTGTGGAGGGGAGTGGGGGACATGGAGTGGGCGAGGCAGATAGGCAAGTGGGGGAGGGGAGTGGAGAGTGAGGAGTGGGGGAGTGGTGAGCGGAGTAGGTGAGGGGTGTGGATGAGGGGAGTGGGGAGGGGAGTGAAGGATGGAAGTGAGGGACGAGAGTTGAGAAGTGGAGTGGGAAAGGGGAGTGCGGTAGTGGAGCGGGGAGTGAGGGAGGGGAGGGTGATGTGAGTGGGGGAGGGGCAGTGGGATTCAGGGATGGGAGTGGGGAAGGAGAAAGAGTGTGAGGGGGAGAAGGAGGTGAGTGGGAAGTGTACGGTAGGGGAGAGTGGAGTTGGGAGTGGAGTGGAGGATGGGAGTGAGGGAGGAGAGTGGGGGAGTGGTGAAGCGGAATGAAGGAGGGGGAGGGGGAGCGGTGTGGGTGAGGGTAATAGGGGACAGAAGTGTGGGAGGGGAGTGGGGGAGGGGAAGGGGAGTGGGAGACGGGAGGGGAGGAGGGAGGGGTGCGGGGAGCGGAATGGGGGTGGGCAGTGGGGGAGGGGAGTGGGGAGGGGAGTGGGGGAGGGTAGTGGAGGTTGGGGGTAGGGGAAGGGAGGCAGAAGAGGAGTGGGGAGGTGCTGGGGAGTGTAGGAGGGGGTGTTGCGTGAGGGGGAAAGGGAGGGAAGGGTTGATGGGACTAGGGGAAAGGTGTGGGGGAAGGGATTGGGGATGGGGCGTGAGGGAGGGGGAGGGCAGAGGAGAAGGGGCACGGGGGAGGGAGAGTGGGGGAGGGTGAGTGGGATTGGGGGAGGGTAGTGGGGAGTGAGAGGGAGTGTGAGGGGAGAGGGTGGTGAGTGGGCGGTAAAGGGGACGGGAGAGAGGAGTAGGAACTAGAGTGGAGGATGCGAGTGAGGGAGGAGAGTGGGGAGTGTGGGAGGGGAGTGCAGGGGGTTGGGGAGGGGAGTAGGGGAGGGGACTGGGCAGGGGAGGGTGAGGGGAGCAGGGAGAGGAATGTGCAAGGTGGCAGTGAGAGTGGAGTGGGAAATGGGAGTGAGTTTGCAGTGTTGGTTAGGGGACGGAAGAGGGGTGTGGGGAAGGGAGGTGAGTTGGTAGGGCAGTGGAGAAGGGATGTGGGGAAGGGGACTCGTGGAGGGTAACGGGGTAGGTGGATGGTAGTGGGGGAGGTGAGTGGCGGAGGGAAATGGGGTTAGCCAATGAGGAGTAGGGTAGGTGAGTGGTGGAGGGGATTGGGGAGGGGAGAAGGGGAGAGGGAAGGGAGTGGGGGAATAGAGTGGGGAAGGGGAGGGGGAAGGGCAGGGAGGGGGATGGGAGTGGTAGAGGGGGAGCAGGAAGGGAATAAGGGAGGGAAGTGGGGTGGGGTGCAGGGAACAGGGAGGGGAGTTGGGGAGTGGGGGTGCAAAGTTAGGGGAGTGGGGGAGGGTGAGTGGGGCAGTGGGAGGGTTGTGGGGAGGGAGAGGGGATGTGAGGGGGAGAGGGTGGTGAGTGAAAGGGTGTACGGGAGGGGAGAGAGGAGTGAGGAGTGGAGTGGCGGATGGGAGTGAGGCAGGAGAGTAGTGGAGTGGGGGAGGGAGTGCGGAATGGGGTCTTGGAGTGGGGGAGTGGAGTGAGGATGTGAGTGGAGGAGGGGGATGTGAGAAGTTAAGGGGAGTGATGCAGGGGAAGGGGAGTAGGGGAGAGGGGGAGTGGGGAGGGGTAGGGAATGGGAGACGGGAGTGAGTGTGCAGAGTGTGGTGGGGAGGGGGAGGGAGGGGAGTGGAGTGAGGAAAGGAGGGGAGTGGACAGGGCAGTGGAGAAGAGGACTCGCGGAGGGTAGTGGGGGAGGTGTGGGGTAGTGGGGGAGGGTAGTGGGGAAGGGTACTGGGGAGGGTAGTGAAAGATGGGAATGGCGGAGAGGAGTGGGGGAGGCCGATGAGAAGTAGGGGGTGGGTGTTGTGGAAGGGATTGGGGAGGGGGTAAGGCGGAAGGGGGAAGGGGAGATGGAAGGGAGTGGGGAATAGAGTGGGGAGGGAGGGAGGGGGAAGGGCTGGGAGGGGGAGTAGGGGAGTGGGGAGGGGGAGGGAAGTGGGAGATGCAGGTGAGTGTGCAGCGTGTGGTGCGGGAGGGGAGAGGGGTGTGGAGTGGGGAAAGGAGGCGAGTGGACAGGGCAGTGGGGAAGGGGACTCGAGGAGGGTAGTGGGGGAGGTGTAGGGTAGTGGGGGAGGGCAGTGAAAGATGGGAGTGGCGGAGGGGAGTGGCGGAAGCCGATGAGAAGTAGGGGGTGGGTGTTGTGTAGGGGATTGGGGAGGGGGAAGGGGGAAGGGGAGAGGGAAGGGAGTGGGGGAATAGAGTGGGCATGTTGAGGGGAAGGGCGTGGTGGTGGTGGGTGGGGGAGGGGGAGGGGAAGGGAATGGGGAGGGTAGTGGGGGAGGGGGAGGGGAGTGGAGAGGGGATTGGGGGAGGGGAGTTGAGGGGGAGGGGGTGTTGGGGAGGAGAGTGGAGGGGTAAGTGGGAGGTTGTTGGGGAGGAGAGGGGAGGGGGTATGTGATGGGGTATTGGGGAGGAGAGGGGAAAGGGACTGGGGGTGGGGGAAGGGAATGGGGGAGGGGAGTGGGGGAGGGGAGTGGGGGAGGGGAGTGGGGGAGGGGAGTGGAGAGGGCAATGGGAGAGGGGAGGTGGAGGTGAGTGAGGAGGATGAGGGGAGTGAATGTGTGAATTGGGGAAGTGGAAAGGGGAGGGGAGTCATGAGGGGCGTGAGGAAGGGAGGGAAGTGGTGAGATAGGTGTTGAAGGGGGTGAGGGAGGGAAGTGGGGGATGGGAGTGGGGGAGTGGAGTGGGAGAGGGTGAGTGGTCTTGGGGGAGTGCGAGTGCTATTGGGGGAGGGTGCGTGGGATTGGGGGAAGGTGAGTGGGATTGGGGGGAGGGGAGTGGGATTGGGGGGAGGGGAGTGGGATTGGGGGATGGTGAGTGGAATTGGGAGAGGGTGGTGGGGAGTGGCGTGGAGGATGTGAGTGAGGGAGTAGGGGATGTGGCAGGGGGGTGGGGGATGGAGATGTGGCAAGGATATTAGGAAGGGAGTGAGAGAGCAAAGATGGGAGAGATGGAGAGGAGTGGGGGAGCGCAGAGTAGGGGGTTAGGGGAGGGGATTGGGGAGGGGAGCGGGGAGGGGAGTGGGGGAGGGGTTGGGGTGTTGGGCAGGAGAGGAGGGTGAGGAGGGGAGTGTGGGAGGGGTTGGGGTAGGGAGTGTGGCAAGTCGGGGAGGAGTGGTGGGATTGGCAGAAGAGTGGGGAGGGGAGTGGGGGAGGGGAGTGGGTGAGGTGTGTTGGGGAGGGGAGTTGGGGAGGGGCGTGAGGGAGGGGTTGCGGGGGTAAGGGTTGGGGAGGGAGGGGAGTGAGGGAGGGGAGTGGGGAGAGGAGTGAGGGAGGGGTCGGAGAGGGAAGGGAGTGGGGGAATGGAGTGGGGAAGAGGAGGGGAGTTCGGGGGGTGGGGGAGGGGAGTGGGAGTATATTGGGGTGGGGAGGGTTCCGCTGGAGGGGTGTGCGGGAGAGGAGTGGGTGAGGTGAGGGAGTGGGGGAGGGGAATGGGAGACGGGACTGGGTGAGAGAAGTGGGAGTTAGGGAGGGACTAGGAAAGGGGAATGGGGGAAGGCGAGTGGGAAAATTGGAGTGAGTGTGTGAGGTGGGGTAGGGGAAAGGAGGGGAGTTGGGAAGGGGTGGGGGAGGGAAGGGCGGTGGGAGATGTGGGAGAGGAGGCGGAGTGGAGTAGGGGGCTGTGAGGGGAGGGAGATGTGAGAGGTGAAGGGAGTCGCGGAGGGGAGGGCAATGGGGGCAGCGGGTGTGGAGGAGGAAAGTGGTGGAGGGGATTGAGGGATGGGAGATGAGTGGGAAGATGAGTGGGGAGGGAAATGGGGGAGGGGAGTGGGCGAGTGGAGGGGTGGGGAGAGGATGGGCAGAGGAGTGGGGGAGAGGAGTGGTGAAGAGGAGTGGGGGAGAGAAGTGGGGAGAGAAGTGGGGAGAGGAGGGGTGGGGAGTGGAAGGGGAGAGGAATGGGGAGGAGACGGGTAAGGGAGTGAGTGAATGGAGTGGGTGGGATAGTAAATTGGGTTAAGGAGGGGGAAGAGAGTGGGGGAGAGGTGTTGGAGAGGGTGAGTGCGGAGGGCAGTGGACTGAGGAGGGGAATGTACGAGGGCAGTGGAGGAGGGGCGTGGGGGAAGTGAGAGTGGGGAGGGAAATGGGAGGGGAGTGGGGAGTGGGGTAGGTGAGTGGGGGAGAGGAGTGGGGGAGGGGAGCTCTTGGGGGAGGGGAGAGGCAGGGGGAGCGGTTTGAGGAAGGGGAGTGGGGGAGGGGAGTATGGAGGAGTGGGGGAGAGGAGTGGGGGCGGAGTGGGGGAGGGGAGTGGGGGGAGGGGACTGGGGACAGGAGTGAGGGGAGGGGTTGGGGAGGGAGGGAAGAGGGGGAATAGAGTGGGCAGAGGGAAGTTAGGGGAGTGCAGCGCGGAGTTAGCAGAGTGGGTGAGGGGATTTGGAGTTGTGAGTGGGAGGAGTGGGGGAGGAGTGCAGGGGTAGTGGGGGAGGGTTGGAGGAGGGAAGTGTGGTAGGAGTGGGGGAGAAGTGGGGGAGGGGTGGGCGGGGGGAGAAGTGGGGGAGGGGTGGGCGAAGGGAGTGGGGGGAGGGGTTTGGGGACAGGAGTGAGAGGAGGGGTTGGGGAGTGAGGGGAGTGGAGTGGGGAGAGGGTAGTTAGGGGAATGGAGGAGGGGATTTGCAGTTGGGATTGTGAGGGGAGTGGAGGGGAGGGGGTGGGGAGGCATGTGGCGGAGGGGCAGGGATGTGGGGGAGGGAGAGGTGGAATGAGGATGTCGGGGAACGAGAGTGGGTTAGGGTTAGGGTGAGTGCGGGACGGGAGTGGGGGAGGGGAGTGTGGGGAGAGTTGGGGCGGGCAGAGTGGGAGGGAAGGGGGAGGGGAGTGGGGGGTGGTAGTGGAGGATGGGAGTGGGGGGTGGAGTGGGGTGGAGGAGGATGGGAGTAGGGGAGGGGTGTTTGGAAGTGGAGCGGGGTAATGGTAGGGGAGGGAGAGAAGTGGGAGATGGGAGGGAGTGGAGTGGGGAGGAGAGGGAGGGGATTGGGGAGGGGGACAGGAGAGCGGGGAGTGGGTAGGGCTTAGGGGCACGGGAGTGGGGGTGAGGTGGGGGTGGGAGGGTAGTGAGGGAGGGGATTTGGTGCAGGGTGTTGGGGGGAGGTAGAGGGGCAGGGGTATGGGCGATGGGAGCGGGGGAGGGGCGGGGGTGAAGGTGAGTCGGCAGAGGAGTTGGGAGGGGTGTTTGGCAGGGGAGGTGGAGGTGTGGGGAGTGGGGAAGGGGAGTGGGGGACGAGGGACGGGAGAGAAGGGAGTGGGGGAGGGGAGTTGACCGAGTGGGGTGGGTAGTGGCGGAGGGTAGTGCAGATGGAGGGGAGTGGCGGATGGGTGTGTGTGAGAGGGAGTGTGGGAGTGGAAGTGGGGGATGTGAGAGGGAGGGCAGTGTGGAGGGAGACCAGGTCTGAGGGGGAGAGGATGCGAACAAGGGTGTAGGGGAGCGAAGTGAGGAGTGGGGGACTGGAGTGGACGATAGGAGTGAGAGAGGGGAGTGGGATGTGGGAGGGGAAAGGGGAGTGGGGACCGGGGACAAGTGGGGGAGGGGTGCATTGAGGGGAATGGCAGAATGAGAGGGGAGGTGAGTGGGGAATGCGGAAGTAGAGTGGAGGATGGGGAGTGGGGAAATAGGAGAGGGGAAGGGGAGGGTGTGTAATGGTGAGGGGGAGGGGAGTGTTAGGGGGAGGGGAGTGTGAGGGGAGGGAGAGGGTAGTGTGGCAGGGAGTGGGGAGGGGAGTTTGAGAGGAGAGTGGGGGAGGGCAATGGTCAGAAAGGAGGGGGAAAGTGGGAGGAGGAGTGTGGAAGAAGGAGAGAGTGCGAGATTGGCGGAGGGGAGAGTGGAAGGGAGTGGGGGAAGGGAGTGGGGGAGAGGGTAGGGGAATGAAGAGGGGGCGGGAGGGGGAGGGGAATGAAGAGGGGGAGGGAGGAAAATGTGGGGGGAATGAAGAGGGGGAGGGAGGGGAAGGTGGAGGGGAAATAAGAGGGGGAGGGAGGGGGTGGTGGAGGGGAATGAAGAGGGGGAGGGAGGGGAAGGTGGAGGGGAAATAAGAGGGGGAGGGAGGGGGTGGTGGAGGGGAATGAAGAGGGGGGAGGGGAGGTGGAGGGGAATGAAGGGGGCGGGAGGGGGTGGTGGAAGGGAATGCAGAGGGGCAGGGAGGTAGAGGTGGAGGGGAATGAAGAGGGGTGAGGGGGGTGGAGGGCAATGAAGAGGGGGAGGGAGGAGGAGGTGGAGGAGAATGAAGAGGGGGAGGGGGAGGGAGGGGGAGGTGGAGGAAAATGAAGAGGGGGAGGGAGGGGGAGGTGGAGGGGGATGAAGAGGGGGAGGGAGGGGTTGGTGGAGGAGAAAGAAGAGGGGGAGGGAGGGGGTGGTGGAGGAGAATGAAGAGGGGGAGGGAGGGGCAGGTGGAGGGGAATGAAGAGGGGGAGGGAGGGGGAGGTGGAGGGGAATGAAGAGGGGAGGGAGGGGTGGTGGAGGGGAATGAAGAGGGGGAGGGAGGGGAGGTGGAGAGGAATGGAGGGAGGGGGAGTTGGAATGGAATGAATAGGGGGAGTGAGGGGGTGGTGGAGGGGAATGAAGAGGGGGAGGGAGGGGTGGTGGGGGGGAATGAAGAGGGGGAGGGAGGGGTTGGTGGAGGAGAAAGAAGAAGGGGAGGTGGGGGTGATGGAGGAGAATGAAGAGGGGGAGGGTGGGGCGGGTGGAGGGGAATGAAGTGAGGGAGGGAGGGGTGGTGGAGGGGAATGAAGAGGGGGAGGGAGTGGTTGGTGGAGGAGAAAGAAGAGGGGGAGGGAGGGGGTGGTGGAGGGGAATGAAGAGGGGGAGGGAGGGGGAGGTGGAGGGGAATGAAGAGGGGAGGGAGGGGGTGGTGGAGGGGAATGAAGAGGGGGAGGGAGGGGAGGTGTAGAGGAATGGAGGGAGGGGGAGTTGGAATGGAATGAATAGGGGGAGTGAGGGGGTGGTGGAGGGGAATGAAGAGGGGGAAGGAGGGGTGGTTGGGGGGAATGAAGAGGGGGAGGGAGGGGTTGGTGGAGGGGAATGAAGAGGGGAGGTGGGGGTGGTGGAGGAGAATGAAGAGGGGGAGGGAGGGGCAGGTGGAGGGGAATGAAGAGGGGGAGGGAGGGGGAGGTGGAGGGGAATGAAGAGCTGAGGGAGAGGGAGGTGGAGGGGAATGAAGAGGGGGAGGGAGGGGAGGTGGAGAGGAATGGAGGGAGGAGGAGGTGGAGTGGAATGAATGGGGGAGTGAGGGGGTGGTGGAGGGGAATAAAGAGGGGGAGGGAGGGGGTTGTAGAGGGGAATGAAGAGGGGGAGAGAGGGGGTATGGAGGAGAAAGAGGAGGGTGTGGGATGGGGTGATGGATGATAATGAAGAGGTGGAGGGAGGGGTGGTGGAGGGGAATGAAGAGGGGGAGGGAGGGAGTGGTGGAAGGTAATGAAGAGGGGGAGGGAGGGGGAGGTGGAGGGGAATGAAGAGGGGGAGGGAGGGGATGGTGGTGGGGAATGAAGAGGAGGAGGGTGGGGGAGGTGGATGGGAATGAAGAGGGGGAGGGAGGGGGAGGTGGAGGAGAATGAAGAGGGGAGGGAGGGGGTACGGAGGAGAAAGAAGAGGGTGTGGGAGGGGGTGATAGATGATAATGAAGAGGTGGAGGGAGGGGGTGGTGGAGGGGAATGAAGTGGGGGAGGGAGGGGGAGGTGGAGGGGAATGAAGAGGTGGAGGGAGGGGGTGGTGGAGGGTAATGAAGAGGGGGAGGGTGGGGGAGGTGGAGGGGAATGAAGAGGGGGAGGGAGGGGATGGTGGTGGGGAATGAAGAGGAGGAGGGTGGGGGAGATAGATGGGAATGATGAGGGGGAGGGAGGGGGAGTTGGAGGGGAATGAAGAGGGGGAGGGAGGGGGTGGTGGAATTGAATGAGGTTGGGGCCGGAGGGGCTGGTGGAGGGGAATGAAGATGGGGGAGGGGGTGGTGGATGGGAATGACGAGTGGGAGGGAGTGGTGGTGGAGGGAATGAAGAGGGGCAGGGAGCGGGAGGTGGGGAATGAAGAGGGGGGGGGAAGATGTGGTGGAGGGGAATGAAGAGGGGGAGGGAGGGTTTGGAGGATGGGCATGAAGATGGGGAGGGAGGGGGTAGTGGAGGGGAATGAAGATGCGGAGGGAGGGGGTGGTGGAGGGGAATGAAGAGTGGGATGGAGGCGGTGGTGGACGGGAATGAAGAGGGGGAGGGAGGGGGTGGTGGATGGGATAGAAGAGGGGGAGGGAGGGGGTGGTGGATGGGATAGAAGATGGGGAGGGAGGGGGTGATGGAGGTGAATGAACATGGGGTTGGAGGGGTAGGTGGATGCGAATGAAGTGGGGGAGGGAGGGGGTGGTGGAGGGGAATGAAGAGTGGGAGGGAGGGGGAGGTGGAGGGGAATGAAGAGGGGGAGGGAGGGGGTGGTGGAGTTTCATGAAGATGGGGAGGGAGAGGGTGGTGGAGGGCAATGGAGAGGGGGAGGGATGCGGTGGTGGAGTGGAATGGAGAGGGTGAGCTAGGGGGTGGTGGAGTGTGGTAGCGGAGTGGGTGGTGGGTTTGGGGTAGGGGTGTGGGGTAGGGGTGTGGGTTAGGGGTGTTGTGGAGCGGAGTGCGGTCTGGGAAGTGGGGGAGGGTAGTTGGGGATGGCAGTGTGGGGTGGGAGTGTGGTAGAGACGGGCAGTGAGGACGTGAATGTAAGTGGAGTGGGGTAGGGGTGTGGGAGAGGGGAGTGGGGGAGTGGGGTAGGTTAGTGTGAGAGGGGAGTTGGGGAGTGGGGGAGGGGAATGGGGAGGCGAGTGAAGGAGGGCAGCGGGTGAGGGTAGTGGGTGAGGGGAGTGGGGGAGGGGAGTGGGGGTGGGTTTGAGGGAGGGGAATTGTGGAGGGGGGTTGTCGAGGGGGTGGGGTAGGGGAGTGGGGTATGGGAGTTGTTGAGGGGACTGGGGGAGATGAGTTAGGGAGCGGGGTTGGGGAGCGGAGTTGGGGAGGGGAGTTGGGGAGGGGAGTGGGGTAGGGGAGTGATGTAGGGGAGTGGGGTAGGGGAGTGAGGTAGGGGAGTGCGGTAGGGCAGTGAAGTAGGGGAATGTAGTAGGGCAGTTGGGGAGGGGAGTGGGGGAGGGGAGTGGGGTAGGGGAGTTGGTTAAGTGTGTGGGGTAGGGGAGTGGGGGACGGGATTGAGGTAGGGTTATGGGGAGGGGATTGAGGTAGTGGATTGGGGGAGGGGAGTGGGGGATGGGAGTGGGGTGGGGTAGGGGGTAGGGGAGTGGTGGAGTGGGGTGGGGTAGTGTGGTAGGGGAGTGGTGGAGTGGAGTGGGGTGGGGTAGTGGGGTGGGGTAGTGGGTTAGGAGAGTGGAGATGGGGAGTGGGGGTGCAGAGTGGTGTCAGGGAGAGTGGTAGGGGTGGGCTCTAAGGAGGTGGAGGGAAGGGGAGTTGGGGAGGGGAGTTGGAGAGGGAAGTGGGGTAGGGGAGTGGGGTGGGGAGTGATGCAGGGGAGTGGGGGAGGGGAGTGGGGGAGGGAAGTGGGGTGTTGGAGTGGCTGAGGGGAGTGGCGGATGGGAGTGGATGAGGGGAGTCGGGGAGGGGAGGGCAGTGAGGAGGTGGAGGAAAGGGGAGTGAGGCAAGGCAGTGGGGTTGGGGAGAGCAGTGAGGATTTGGCGGGAAGGGGAGTGGGGAGGGTAATGGGGAGGGGAGTGGAGGAAGGGTGTGTGATAGGTCAGTGGAGTAGGGGAGTGCGGTAGGGGTCTGGGGTAGGCGTGTGGGGTAGGGGAGTGGGGTAGGGGAGTGGGGGTGGGGAATGGGGGAGGGGAGTGGGGGAGGGGAGTGAGGTAGATGTATGGGAGAGGGGATAGAGGGAGTGGAATGGGGGAAGGGATTGGCGGGAAGGGAGTGGGGTAGGGTCGTGGGGGCGGTAACTGGTGGAGTGGAGTGAGGTAGGGCAGTTTGAGACGGGAGTGGTGTGGGGGTGTGGGGTAGGGGAGGGCAGTGAGCAGGTGGAGGGAAGGGGAGTGACGTGGGGAGTGAGAGAGGCGGTGGCGTAGGGGAGTTGGGTAGGGGAGGGCAGTGAGGAAGAGAATGAAGGGGAGTGGGGGAGGGAAGTGAGTTAGGGGAGTGGGGTAGGGGAGTGGGAAAGTGCAGTGGGAAAGGGGAGTGGGTAGGGGAGCGCAGTGAGGAGGTGGAGAGAAGGGGAGTGGGGGAGGGTATTGGGGTCGGAGTGTTGGGAAGCGGAGTTGGGTAGGGGTGTGGGTAACGGGTGTGGTGTCAGGGAGTGGGGTAGGGGAGTGTAGTAGCAGAGTGGGGTAGGGTCGTAGGGGAGCGAGTGGGGTAGGGGTGTGGGGGAGGCATGTGGGGTCGTGGAGTGATGTAGGGGAGTTGTGGAGGGGAGTGCGGAAGGGGAGTGGGGGAGTGGAGCAGGGTAGGGAAGTGGGGTAGGGGAGTGGGGAAGGGTAGTGGGGGATGGGAGTGTGGTAGGGGAGGGCAGTGAAGAGGTGCTGGGAAGCGGAGAGGTGGACGGGAGTGGGGGGAGGGGAGTGGGGGAGGGGGTGGGGTATGGAAGTGGGGCAGGGGAATGGGGAAGGGGAGTCGGGTAGTGGAGTTGGGTAGGGGAGTGATTTAGGGGATTGGGGCAGGGGAGCGCAGTGAGGAGGTGGAGGGAAGGGGAGTGGGGGAGTAGAGTGGGGGAGGTGTCTGGGGTAGGGGAGTTGGGTAGTGGAGGGCAGAGAGGAGGTATGGGAAGGGGAGTGGGGGAGGGGTGTGGGGTTGGAGAGTTGGGGTGCGGAGTGGGTTCGGGGAGTGGTGTCGGGGATTTGGGTGGGGGAGTGGGGGAGCAGAGTGGCGGAGGGGAGTGTGGTATGGGTGTGGTAACGGGGATTGGATAAGGGAGTCGGGTAGGGGAGTTGTGAAGGGGAGTGCGGTAGGTGAGTGAGGGAGCGTGGTGGGGGATAGGTGTGTGGTAGGGGAGGGAAGTGAGGAGGTGCAGGGAATCGGAGTGGTGGATGGGAGGGGAGTGGGGGAGGGGGTGGGGTAGGGGAGTGGAGGAGGAGAGTGGGGGAGGTGTCTGAGGTAGGGGAGTTGGGTAGTGGAGGGCAGAGAGGAGGTATGGGAAGGGGAGTGGGGGAGGGGTGTGGGGTAGGAGAGTTGGGGTGCGGAGTGGGGTCGGGGAGTGGTGTCGGGGATTTGGGTGGGGGAATGGGGGAGCAGAGTGGCGGAGGGGAGTGTGGTATGGGTGTGGTAACGGGGGTTGATAAGGGAGTCGGGTAGGGGAGTTGTGAAGGGGAGTGCGGTAGGTGAGTGAGGGAGCGTGGTGGGGGATAGGTGTGTGGTAGGGGAGGGAAGTGAGGAGGTGCAGGGAATCGGAGTGGTGGACGGGAGGGGAGTGGGGGAGGGGGTGGGGTAGGGGAGTGGGGGAGGAGAGTGGGGGAGGCGAGTGGGGGAGGCGAGTGGGGGAGGCGAGTGTGAGGAGCGGAGTGGGGGAGGGGAGTGCGGTCGGGGTTTTGGCGTAGGGGATTTGGGGAGGGGAGTGGGGGAGGGGAGTGGGGGAGGGGAGTGGGGGAGGGGAGTGGGGAGGGGTGTGGGGGAGGTTAGTGTGATGGGGAGTGGGGGAGGGGAGTGGGGGAGGGGAGTATGGGAGGAGAGTTGGGGAGGGTAGAGGGTTAGGGGAGTGAGGGAGTGGAGTGGGGGAGGGGAGAGAGGGAGGGGAGTGGGGGAGGGGAGTGAGGAAGGGGAGTTGAGGAGGGGAGTGGGGGAGAGGGGTGGAGTAGGGCAGTGGGGTATGGGATTAGGTGAGGGGAGCGGGCGAGGAGAGTTGGGGAGGGGGGTGGGGTAGGGGTGTGGGTAGCGGAGTGGGGGAGGGGAGTTGAGGCAGGGATTGAGGTGAGGAGTGGGGGAGGGGTATTGTGCTGGAGGGGAGTGGGGGAGGGGAGTGGGGGAGGGGATTGGGGAGGGAGTGGGAACCTGGGAGTGGGGGAGGGGTATTGTGCTGGAGGGGAGTGGGGGAGGGGAGTGGGGGAGGGGATTGGGGAGGGGAGTGGGAACCTGGGAGTGGGGGAGGGGAGTGGGGGAGGGGAGTGGGGGAGGGGAGTGGGGGAGGGTTGTGGGGGGGGAATGGGGAATGGGAGTTTGGGAGGGGAGTGGGGGAGGGGAGTGGGGGAGGGGAGTGGGGGAGGGGTGTGGGGGAGGGGAGTGGGAGAGGCGTGATGCAGGGGAGTTGAGGAGGGGAGTTGAGGCAGGGGAGTTGAGGTGGGGAGAGGAGGGTGGGAGAGGAGTGAGGAGAGGAGTGGGGGAGAGGAGTGGGGTAGAGGAGTGGGGGAGGGGATTAGGGGACGGCGTGGGGGACGGGCGTGGGGGAGTGGGGTCGGGTTGTGGGGTCGGGGAGTGGGGTCGGAGTGTGGGGTCGGGGGTGTGGGGACGGGGAGTGGGGTCTGCGAGTGGGGTCGGGGAGTGGGGTCGGCGAGTGGTGTCGGGGAGTGAGGGAGGGGAGCGCAGAGAGGAGGTGGAGGGAAGGGGATTGGGGGAGTGGAGTGGGAGAGGTGTCTGGGGTAGGGTTGTTGGGTAGTGGAGGGCAGTGAGGAGGTGGAGGGAAGGGGAGCGGGGAGGAGTGTGGGTAGGGGAGTGAGGTAGGAGAGTGGGGTAGGGGAGTGGGGTAGGGGAATGGGGTATGGGAGTGGGGTAGGGGTGTGATGCCGGGGAGTTTGGTAGGGGAGTGGGAGAGCGGAGTGGGGGAGCAGAGTTGGGGAGGGGAGTGTGGTCGGGGAGTGTGGTAGGGGTGTGGTGACGTGGGTTTGGGTAGGGGAGTCGGGTAGGGGAGTTGTGGAGGGTTGTTGTGCAGGGGAGAGCAGTAGGCGAGTGGGGGAGGGGATTTGTGGAGGGGAGAGCAGTAGGCGAGTGGGGGAGGGGATTTGGGGTAGGGGATTTGGGGGAGTGGAGTGGGGAGGGGAGTGGGGGAGGTGAGTGTGGGAGAGGAGTGGGGGAGTGGAGTGGGATAGGGAAGTTGGCTAGCTGAGTGAGGGAGCGTAGTGCGGGATAGGTGTGTGGTAGGGGAGGGCAGTGAGGTGGTGCAGGGAATTGGAGTGGTGGACGGGAGGGGAGTGGGGGAGGGGGTGGGGTAGGGGAGTGGGGGAAGCGAGTGGGGGAGGCGAGTGGGGGCGGGGAGGGGGGAGGGGAGTGCGGTAGTGGTTTTGGGGTAGGGGATTTGGGGAGGGGAGTGGGGGAGGGGAATGATGAGGGGAGTGGGGGAGGTGTGTGGGGGAGGGGAGAGGGTAGGGGTGTGGGGGAGGTTAGTGTGGTAGGGGAGTGTGGTAGGGGAGTGGGGAGGGGAGTGGGGGAGGGGAGTGGGGGGAGGGGAGTATGGGAGGAGAGTTGGGGAGGGTAGAGGTTTAGGGGGTGAGGGAGGGGGAGTGGGGGAGGGGAGTGAGGGATGGGAGTTGGGGAGGGGAGTGAGAAAGGGGAGTTGAGGAGAAGGAGTGGGGTAGGGGGGTGGAGTAGGGGAGTGGGGTATGGGAAAATGTGAGGGGAGTGGAGGAGGAGAGTTGGGGAGGGGAGTGGGTAGGGGTGTGGAGTAGGGGAGTGGGGGAGGGGAATTGAGGCAGGGAGTGAGGTGAGGAGTGGGGGAGGGGTGCTGTGGTGGAGGGGAGTGGGGGAGGGGAGTGGGGGAGGGGAGTGGGGGAAGGGAGTGGGAACCTGGGAGTGGGGGAGGGGAGTGGGGGAGGGGAGTGGGGGAGGGTTGTGCGGTAGGGGAATGGGGAATGGGAGTGGGGAGGGGAGTGGGGGAGGGGAGTGGGGGAGGGGTGTGGGGGAGGGGAGTGGAGAGGGGAGTGGGGGAGGGGAGTGGGGGAGGGGAGTGGGGAGGGGCGTGATGCAGGGGAGTTGAGGAGGGGAGTTGAGGCAGGGGTGTTGAGGAGGGGAGTTGAGGCAGGGGAGTTGAGGCGGGCAGGGGAGTATGGGAGAGGAGTGGGGGAGAGGTGTGGGGCAGAGGAGTGGGGGAGAGGTGTGCGGAGAGGAGAGGGGAGGAGAGTGGGGTAGAGGAGTGGGGGAGGGGATTAGGGGAGGGCTTGGGGGACGGGCGAGGGGGAGTGGGGTCGGGTTGTGGGGATCGGGTTGTGGGGTCGGGGAGTGAGGTCGGGGAGTGGGGTCGGGAGTGGGGTCGGGGAGTGAGGGAGGGGAGTGCACTGAGGAGGTGGAGGGAAGGGGAGTGGGGGTGTGGAGTTGGAGAGGTGTCTGGGATAGGGGAGTTGGGTAGTGGAGGGCAGTGAGGAGGTGGAGGGAAGGGGAGCGTGGAGGAGTGTAGTGTAGGAGAGTTGGGGAGCGGAGTGGGGTAGGGGAGTGGGGTAGGGGAGTGGGGTAGGGGGTGGTGCCGGGGAGTTTGGTAGGGCAGTGGGAGAGCGGAGTTGGGGAGCGGAGTGGGGGAGGGGAGTGTGGTAGGGGAGTGTGGTAGGGGAGTGTGGTAGGGGAGTGGTGACGGGGGTTTGGTAAGGGAGTCGGGTAGGGGAGTCGGGTCGGGGAGTTGTGGAGGGGGTTTGTGGAGGGGAGAGCAGTAGGCGAGTGGGGGAGGGGATTTGGGGGAGGGGATTTGGGGTGGGGATTTGGGGTAGGGGATTTGGGGTTGGGGATTTGGGGGAGGGGATTTGGGGGAGGGGAGTGGGGGAGGGGAGTGGGGGAGGGGAGTGGGGGAGAGGAGTTGGGGAGCGGAGTGGGGGGGAGGGGAGTGTGGTAGGGGAGTGTGGTAGGGGAGTGTGGTAGGGGAGTGGTGACGGGGGTTTGGGTAAGGGAGTCGGGTAGGGGAGTCGGGTCGGGGAGTTGTGGAGGGGGTTTGTGGAGGGGAGAGCAGTAGGCGAGTGGGGGAGGGGATTTGGGGGAGGGGATTTGGGGTAGGGGATTTGGGGTAGGGGATTTGGGGGAGGGGATTTGGGGGAGGGGAGTGGGGGAGGGGAGTGGGGAGGGGAGTGGGGGAGGGGAGTGGGGGAGAGGAGTGGGGGAGAGGAGTGGGAGAGTGGATTGGGGGAGGGGTGTTGCGGAGAGGAGCGTGGAGAAGAGTGGGGTAGAGGAGTGGGGGAGGGGATTAGGGGAGGGGCGTGGGGGGAGGAGATTAGGGGAGGGGCGTGGGGGAGGGGGTACGGGGAGTGGGGTCGGGGAGAGGGGTCGGGGAGAGGGGTGGGGGAGTGGAGTCGGGGAGTGGGGGAGGGGAGAGCAGTGAGGAGGTGGAGGGAAGGGGAGTGGGGGTGTGGAGTGGGGGAGGTGTCTGGGGTAGGGGAGTTGTGTAGTGGAGGGCAGTGAGGTGGTGGAGGGAAGGGGAGTGGGGGAGGAGGGTGGGTTAGGAAAGTTGGGGAGCGGAGTGGGTTAGGGGAGTGGGGTAGGGGTGTGATGCAGGGGAGTGGGGTCGGGGAGTGAGGGAGGGGAGCGCAGTGAGGAAGTGTAGGGAAGGGGCGTGGGGGAGTGGAGTGGGAGAGGTGTCTGGGGTAGGGGAGTTGGGTAGTGGAGGGCAGTGAGGAGGTGGAGGGAAGGGGAGCGGGGAGGAGTGTGGGGTAGGAGAGTTGGGGAGCGGAGTGGGGTAGGGGTGTAGAGTAGGGGAGTGGGGTAGGGGAGTGGGGAAGGGATGTGGTGCCCGGGAGTTTGGTAGGGGAGTGGGAGAGCGGAGTGGGGGAGTGGAGTGGGGGAGGGGAGTGTGGTAGGGGAGTGTGGTAGGGGAGTGTGGTAG
>NW_027141832.1:0-19730 GCF_036365525.1 Heterodontus francisci
GGAAGGTGTGTAACTGGCGGCTATACGAAGTGCAGGTGTGTAACAGGCAAGTACATAAAGGTCAGGTGCGTAACAGGCAGGCAAATAAAGCATGTGCATGTAAGAAATAAAAACAGTAAGTGCTGGCAATACTCAGCAGGTCAGGCAGCATCTGTGGAGAGAGAAGCAGAGTTAATGTTTCAGGTCAGTGACCCTTCATCAGAACTTCCAGCATCTGCAGTATTTTGCTTTTATTTTTCTGTGCATGTGTACGAATTGGTTATCACAAGGGCAGGAGTGTAACAGGTGGATAAATAATGGGTGGGTGTGTAACAGGTAGATATATAGTGTGTGGGTGTGTAACAGATGGGTACATAAATTGCAGGTGTGTAACAGATGTGTATATAAAGCGCGGGTGTGTAACAGGCGGTTATATAAAGGACGGGTATGTAATAGGTGGGTATATAATGGGCAGGTATGTAACAGGCAGGTATATAACTGTAGGTATGTAACAAGCGGTATGTAAAATGCGGGTGTGTAACTAGTGGGTATATAAAGGGTGGGTGTGTAACAGGAATTTTCAGCAGGCAATTGGGTATTCATTTAAAGAGGACTAATTTAAATGGTTATGATGCAAATGCTGTGAGGTTGGGACTAAGTTGGACAGCACTTTTGAACAGCCAGAGCTGGTGATGGGTTGAAAGGTCTGCCTCTGCGCTGCAAGATTCTACAGGTATTATAAATAAATTACATTAGCTTGAACTAGTATTTCCAGACAGCCATGTCATCTCGCAGACAGTTGTTAGGCCTGCAGAAATAAGAGGTGTGCCTTCTGGTAAGACTGGTTGAATAGGGGAATTAATATAAGCAGTAGAAACTCAGGCAACTGTAGCAATTCCAATCGCAGGTTAAAGTCAGACAATTGAAGTGTTGTCCTGGAAAGACAAGTTCCAACTATGGCAGAGTGGAAAAGTATTGGTCAGAGAAACCTCGAAAAGGCAAGATTAATGTCTGTACCACACAACTGGACAAAACTGGTTTTCGTCATTCTCACAGTGCTTTGATAGAATCAGATTCTGCCACTAAAAGTGTATTATCGCAAATGGACGAAAATGAGCAACTCTTGTAGCCTGCAGGCAAATTAAACCAAACAAACTTAAACTCAAGGTTCATGTAAGCTTACCTGCATGCAAGTCTGTGGAGCTGTATCACTTGTGTTCTGACATTCTGAATTATTGAAGTTATTCTCAAACCTATTCATTGATGATGAATAAGGTAGAAGCTAAAATCTGACATGAGCCACTGATGTCAGAATGCAGTTTTGTTGTTGTTCCCAACAGAAAATGTACTCAAGGCATCTTAATTCAGTCCTTTAAACAATACAAGACTGAACAGCAAATTCCCATTCAGAAAACCCCAATTAAAACAGCTTTTAATCAAGGCCTGGAAGATATGAGAATAGGATTTACAGGACCTGAGACTATTTATTCAGTTATTCATTGAAAGAAGCAATTTATTCCTCACAAGGAAGAGTGGAGACAAAGTCAAGTAAACTTCACTATCTTAACTGAAACCACAAACATATATACATGAAACATATAAGATCCCGAGGGGTCTTGACAGGGTGGATGTGGAAAGGATGTTTCCCCTTGTGGGAGAATCTAGAACTAGGGGTCACTGTTTAAAAATAAGGGGTTGCCTATTGCCCATTTTATGGGGAGAATTTTTTTCTCTCAGAGGGTCATGTGTCTTTGGAATTCTCTTCCTGAAAAGGTGGTGGAAGCAGAGTCTTTGAATATTTTTAAGGCAGAGGTAGGTAGGTTCTTGATAAGCAAGAGGGTGGAACGTTATAGGGGGTAGATGGAAATGTGGAGTAACCAGTTCAGCCATGAACGTATTGAATGGCAGAGCAGGCTCAAAGGGCCTACTCCTGCTCCTAATTCGTATGTTCGTAAAGATTTGCTAATCACTCAAAGATTAGAATAAAAGTAATGAATTTATCATTAAAGTGAAGTAACCCTGAACAACATATCTTGGCAGAAAGCAGGCTTTGCTCTGAAATAGATACAGGGCTCTGATGTGGGCAAGTTCCTCATCTTCCATTCTTCCTTGACCCCAAGTTTTGCAGGTGTTGGTTCTTTCAGGTTAGTTTCACAGATACTGGCCACTCTCTGCAATCTCAATGATCATTGTTCACGTATGGATAAAACAGCATACATTAGCACAAGAGTTATTCAAGGGCCTCAGAGCAAGCCTGACCCTATCCTCATAATCACACTTGCAGACCAGCGAATTTCCTTACAGTTTCTGACACACGTACTGTGCTGGAACGGCACAGCTAACTTTCTGTGCAAGGTAAGTTGGGAGCAAACCATTTCCAATTGACCTGCACATTTAAACAGCTTCTGCAGCTTGCCTGTGATCTTACTGCTAAATCATCACTGTTCTCAACTGACGATGCCAAAGTGGCGAAGGACTTCAGAGTGTCATGTAGTTGGACAGCTGCTGTGCTGGGGTAAGTTAGACAGTTTAGTGAGGAGCAACAGGTGTCAGGGTCAATGGTTCAAGGCAGAAGCGAGTTCCTGAAACTGGAGTTTTTTTTTTAAACTTCAGATTTCTGAAGGGGTGGTTCCTCTGCCTAGACACCTGCAATTGTTTAACCACTGCTTCTTGCAGGGTTGGAAGACTGGCATTTTTCCTGACCTCCCATTCCCAAATTCACCTTTCGGCTTTCAGAAGCAGCTATGACACCCTTCTGCAACCTGAAAGCCAAAGATCATAGGTGGTGGTTGGCTGCCAATGCTCCACAGAAGACTCATGGGACTGCAATAGCATGACAGTTTGGGGACACAACATTTCTTTGGTACAGTGATGAGCAGCTGCAGGCCTGGCATGTGCTGTGACTGCTGGGTAGCCAGGTCCTCAACTTCCACAGGAAAGGAGGGTAGAAGATAGAAATGGGTGGTATTAACCTCATTGTAATGGCGACAGAGAAGGTGGAAGGTTCTGGCTGGGTGATACCTGTAACAGGAGTGAGAGGTTTAAGCTGAGGCTACCCTTCTGGTGGTCTGCTGATGACTGCTTTGGGTGTGAATGTATCCTGCAAGATAGCAAATGGGAGTAATGCTAGTAGTTAAGTTCAAGTGGCATGTGAGCAGTGAAGTAAGAGGCAAGAGGCTGTTAAAGTTGGGGAAAGGGTTTTCAGGTTGTAATTATCACTGAGAGGGGGACTAGGTTGCCATTGTGCAAGATGCAAAGTTGAAGCCCCCTTAACGAGAGCACTCTGATGGGTTAGTTGTGCAAACATTGCTTTAAGAGGTTGAGGATGTGCTCCAAGTAGAAAAGGGAAGTAAGGAGGTGAATCCTTTGACAGTACTGTTAAGTATTCCAAGGGGTGAGTGAGTTGGCAGTCAGTGCCAGCTCCCTCCAGATGGTACAGAATTGTTACAGCACAGGAGGCCATTCGGCCTATCGTGTCTGCACTGGCTCTGAGTGAGCAATTCACTGAGTGCATTCCCTCACCACCTCCGCATAACCCTGTACGTTCTTCCTTTTCAAGCAATTATCTAATTCCCTTTTGAATGCCTCAATTGAACCTGCCTCCACTGAACTCTGTGTATTCCAGATCCTAACCACTCGCTGCGTGAAGCTTTTCCTCATGTCGCCTTTGCTTCTTTTACCAATTACCTTAAATCTGTACCCTCTCGTTCTTGATCCTTTCATGAGTGGGAACAATTTCTCCCTATCTACTCTGTCCAGACTCATGATTTTGAATCTTTACCAAATCTCCTCTCAGCCTTCTCTTCTCCAAGGATATCAGTGCCAACTTCTGCAATATATTTTCATAACTGAAGTTCTTCATCCCTGGAACCATTCTCATGAATCTTTTCTGCACCCTCTCCAATGCCTTCACATCTTTCCTTAAATGCAGCACCCAGAACTGGAAACAATACTCCAGCTGAGGCTGACCGTGTCTTACACAAGTTCAACATAAGCTCCTTGCTCTTGTACTCTATGCCCCTATTAAAGCCCAAGATACAGTATGCTTTACTAACTGCTCTCTCAGCCTGTCCGGCCACCTTCAATGACTTATGCACAGATACACCCAGGTCCCTCTGCTCCTGTACCCCCTTTAGAGTTACACCCTTTATTTTATATTTCTTCCTAACAAAATGATTCACTTCACATTTCTCCGCATTGAACTTCATCTGTCACTTGTCCACCCATTCCACCAGCTTGTCTATGTCCTTTTGAAGTTCTACACTATCCTCTTCACAGTTCACAATGCTTTCAAGTTTCCTATCAGCCAGAAATTTTGAAATTGTGCCCTGTACACCAAGGTCTAGGTGCTTAACATATATCAGGAACAGCAAGTGTCCCAACACCAACCTTGAGGAAAGCCACTACAAACCTTCCTCCAGCCCAAAAATATCCATTAACCACTACACTCTGTTACAAATCACTCAGCCAATTTTGTATCCATGATGCTGCAGTCCCTTTTATTCCATGAGCTACAACTTTGCTCACACATCTGTTGTGTGGCACTATATGAAATGTCTTTTGGAAGCCCACTGTTATGAAAACATGGTATGCTGAATGATCATTTTAATTCATCAGTTTGAAACCTCCATAAACTGTTAAAAGGAAAGCTGGAATCCTAAATTCAACTTTTAGAAAGACAGCAGCTAAAATGGCCACAACTTGCATTGCAATACCTCACATTCAAAGGTATCAAGGTAGAGACACATGTCTAAACAGCCCTCATCCAGAACTATGGCTTGACCAATTGAATGAATTATCTGGCATCGCCTTCGTTAGCAAAGACATTCAAAGCCATCTTGGAACATTCACACGAGTGGAGATGAACCTCCAGAGGATAAACACTGAAACAATAAGACCTGAGAGAGATTGGGATTCTTAGACTTAGATCTCATTAAAGTCAAAAAGAGAATATGCTGTGACAATTTGTGCATCTCTGTGAACCAACTTGGACTTTCTTTTGAACGCAATAGACAAGCTTTGAGAGCTAATCAGTGTTTTACCATTTATATGCCTATAAAAGACTACGGGATTCCCTTTTATGATAGCTGCCAGTCTCTTTTCATACTCTCTCTTTGCTTCTTTTATTTGCTTTTTCACTTCCCCTCTGAACCTTCAATATTCAGCCTTGTTCTCAACAGTATTTTCTACCTAGCATTTGTCATAAGCGCACTTTTTCTTCTTTATCTTTGTCTCTATCTCTTTTGTCATCCAGAAAGCTCTGGATTTGTTTGCCCTACCTTTTAAGAGAATATACCTTGCCTGTGCCTGAACTATCTCTTCCTTGAAAGTAGCCCATTGCTCAGCTACCATTTTTCCTGCCAACCTTTGATTCCAATTTATTTGGCCCAGATGCATTCTTACCCCATTCAAGTCAGCTCCCCCAGTTAATTATTCTTACTCCAGATTGTTCTATGTCCTTTTCCACAGCCAATCTATACCTTATGATACAATGATCACTGTCTCCTAAATGTTCTCCTACTGACAAGTACAAGTAATAATTCTGGGTGAACTGGTGGCAGCGACAATCAGATGTCTGTGACTGCTATCAATGCCCTCTGGGAGATCTGAGGGAGTGAAGCTTTGTGTTCATGTTCTCTGGCATGGTACCATTTCCTGGGCACAGATGGTTGGCAGTAGACATTATTCCAAAGAGCACATTTAAAGAGTTGTCTCTCGGTTTGTCCCCGGGTCCACTGAAGAGTCTCGGTTGAAATGTTTTTTTGAAGACTACACAGAAGTGTGCACGCAGCCCAGTTACTTATAACCATTTTACATGGATTTTACACCAATGTGACCCAGGAAATTTGTCTCTCTGCACACTATCAGGAAATGTGCTTTTAAAAAAAGTGTTGCAAGTCATTTTCCACCCCAGAAAACTCTAGACCGATATGCACAAGTGGAGCGTCTCCTGACAACGCAAAGCAATCGCCGACATCATCAGCGCGCCCGACCATTTGCCAGAATGGGTCTGCACACGTCAACGTCACCACGTAATGACGTCCAAGTGCTGCTTCACCCCTCAATGGCCACGATCGCAGCGTGCATCCCCTCCAACAGCACCCCGTTCCCTCCTCCCACTGCTTCTCTAAATGGCGAGGCAGGAAGCGAGCTGCAGGATGCAGCAACGAGAAGGCGTGTGCGGGAGGGAATGGGGAAGAAAAGCGGCCATCGCGGGAGGGAGTGGGAAACTGAATGCCATGACTGAGGCGACGATTGCGGGAAAGAGCGGGAAACTTAATGCGGTAATTGAGGCAGCGATCACAGGAGGGAGCAGGACAGAAGCAGTGATTGAGGCAGCACAAATGGGATCCATCTCCACCCATGATTTTACACTACTCAGTGGCTCAGCCTAGGCTGTAAGAAACAGCAAGCAGAAATCCTGCTTCCAGCTGCTATTAGTGTGGTGACTTCCACAGTCAAATGCCTTGATAACACTATGTTCACACATGAGCACGATGAAAGATCTGCTACACTAAGGGATACATATCCTACCATCTTGAGAAAGAAAATTATAAATAACAATCCCAAAAGCTTCTTTGAAAAAAAGTTTGAATAGCAGCTCGCTTTCTAAAGAAACCTAGGTGAAGTGCCAATAGTCATTTTGCAAGTCTGCTCAAAATAGGGAGAAACCAAATAAAATCAATTAATGATTAGGTGATTTTAAAAGTCTGCAAACTGTTGGAAAAGCACTTGGGAATAAAGCCCACAAAATCAACCAAAGTTTCTGCCCTCCCATTTCTCGACCCTGCACCCAACATCATCCAACTGGTCAAAAACCTGGAACTCCCTCCCTAACACCAGTGTGGGTGTACCCACACCAAGTGGACTGCAGCTTTTCAAGGTGGCAGCTCACCACCACCTTCTCAAGGGAAATTAGGGATGGGCAACAAATGCTGGCCTCGCCAGAGACACTCACATCCCCTGAACCAAAAAAAAATGGCCTGGAGGAAATATGAAAAAGGATTGATTTTAAAAGCATTATATTATATTGTATACAAACGTTACAGTGCTATTCCTGCATGTAATGCTCAACCGGTGTTAATGTAAAATTAACTTCATTTCTTTATTGAAAATGTTAGCAATCGTCTATTTATGCAGACTATAGTTCTATTTCTAGCAATCTGAACTGCTCCTTGTTCTCGAACTGTGACTTGGTGTCTGCAGTCAAGTTGTGAGTTTCAAACTTAGTTTTAAAAAACTGGAAGGAATACCAAATGTACTTCATAGTGTGTCAAGGACTCGGTAGAACACTGGTTCTATAACAAATAATCTCATCAGATTTTGGAGTCCCACAGACCTCCCATGTAGGTTGCTCAATATATCATACTGAAGACTTTCTAAAATAAAGCCTCCTAACCATTCCAGATTAAAATAAACAGTCTCTAGATACAGTAACCCAAGATCAAAAAGACCCATTAAAGAGATAGCATTCCTTTTAATGGGCCTACATAGGTTGTATTTTCAAGTTAACCATATCAAGCTTACATATTACAGCTTAAAACACATTACACCCTTTACAAACAAAGGTCATTGTAGTTTATTAAAACTTCACCCCAAAGTAATTGTACGAGGCTGACAAAAAGAAACAGCTTGCTCCTTGTATTCTCATCACAAGTAATTTTGGCTATATAAAAAAATTGGTAAATGTAAAATGTTACGAAGGTTTGATTTCAAAACACATTTTAAATTAAACCTATGTTGGCAACTAAAGGGGATACAGATCTCTTTAAAAAGTCAACTAAGACATTCTCAAACCTTTTTATTTATTTCAAAGCCACTTAAACCCTATTCTGTTACCTGCTGGAAATGCAAACATTTTAAATGCAACATTTAAAATATTTTCATAATGTTGATGAGAAAACATTCTTTGCATCTTCCAAAGTTTTTCTCTCTCAAAATTACTAGTTTCAAAACAATAAATGTATAAACATCTTATTTCTAAACCTGCTCCTCCATATCACAGGAACAACCTGGATATTAAGTGCAAATACCTTGCATCAATACAGCACAAGCTTCCATAGATGAAACACTGACATTATGAACAGAAATCAGTGTGTTGGTGATGAAAATACACAGCAGAAGCGTTCAATTTATAAAAAATAACCAGTCATTTATCTCAGTGAAATGAAGAGGGATGATTTAGAGGTATGACAAACCAAAGGGGAGGGATAGGACTTCACATTATCTCTAAAATAAAAAATACAAGCTTCACAAGTGCCTCTGAAGACAGATGAAAGTTACAATTTTGAAGAATGGAAGAAATGTTTCCAAAAGACAGATTCCTATGCATGTGAATTACAATCTATTTAACAAGTCCTATCTTTTTAGCTTCCGTTTCATATATTAATAACCTCCACATCTTCACTATGAAGACTTCGGCTTCTTCATCCAGTACCTGCAGGAAGAAATAATATTTAGTTTCATTTAATCTAAAGTAGTGTGACATTTCTTTTTGTTTCAGCCCTCCAATGTTCTGGTTTTCTCTCCTCTCCAGGCACTTACTCAGCCTGGGGTAGATTTCTAATGCCATTGCCCGCTCTTTAGCACTTCGTTCTAATGACCTCTCATCATGAGAGATTCTGGACGATGAATGTCGCTAAGTATTTATGATTTGAAAGACTTCACAGCTGTGCTGTACCTGGTCCACTTATACACAGAGCAGGAGTCACTGGGTAGTGACAAGCAAGAACCCTGGCTATATTTAACAAGGGATGCATGGTCACTAAAGCATCTCCAACAACATCCTTATGATGATCAATTATATCACTATAGACCAGGGACTGTATCTCAGACCTTCCAGGTTATCATGCTCTTTTAGGTAACCAGTTTAAATAAATATTTGTCAGATTGCAGCTGAAGTTTTTCTTTAAAATATACTGTATAATGGAACAGTACAGTGTTCCTTACAATACCATCTTAGAAGGTTTTAAAAAATATATGTAAATTTGTGATTTAAACAATGGAATGAGTAACACTGCAGGAATCTCGAGACAGGATGACACGAGGCTAGTTTCATGTTAGCCTTGAACGATGCACCAAAAAGTGAAGATTGAATCGGGGACTGCAACAATACCCGAAGCAGTATTTCACCACAGTTCAGCATGTAATCAACTTGAAACAACTGGACTGCCAGTTCCCACCCACAGTATGTTCAGTATGTTCCTTCCCACAACACAGTGAAGTCGCTACAATCTGTTCATAAATCCCATTGAATGTGTCCACCAATGATCAAGTGGTTATGTGAAATAACATGTATCCCCTGATAATAAATATCTCCCAGATTTCCATGTTACATACTGTTCAGATGCACTTCACCATCAACCATTAATGATTAATTCAATGGTGTATACTAATTGTATATTAACTATTTAATTGTATGCAGGTGATGGGCATTAACTGAAACTGTGATTGTTGGGTTAGGAGGTGCATGCTTGTAATCTGTTTCTCTGTAAATAAATGCTTGTAGAAGTGTGTAAAGATTGCCTCCAGTTCAATCCTTCACCACCTGGCTTTTTGGAGTATGCAACTGTGTACACTAGTGTGTACGTACATATGCCACACTGGGTCCTGCTCATGTTGCACTACCCTTGTAATGGACTGAAATGCCAACGGAGTAATAATCCTGTTTAAATGACTCAATTATAGATAAAAATATTACCACTAACTAGCTCTGGAGATTTTAATACAAGAAAAGCAATGTTGTGTGGCATTCGAAAAAATTCATGTGCTGAAATTCCCACGTAATTTCATTGTTTGTGGGCTTGCTGTTCACACTGGCATTTTAAGCAGTAGGATAAATGTTTACCAAAATTTTCAGATAGACTGTAACTTGACAAATTTCAAATTATGAAGTGGTGCCTGAGAGTAGAAGAATATTCCGGCCTTAAGCTGGGAATCCCTCCCGCCATGCTAATTTCCCCATCCTACCACCATTACAGAAGGTACATAGAATTTACAGTACCGAAGCAGACCACTCAGCCCAACTGGTCAATGCTGGTGAATATGCAGCACATGAGCCTCATCTGAACCCTAGGTCATCTAATCCAAATAACATATCTTCTATTCCTCTCTCCCTCATGTTTTTAACTAGTTTCTCCTTAAATGCATCTATACTATTCACTTCAACTACCTCTCCTGGTAGCAAGTTCCACATTCTAATCAATCGCTGGGTAAAACATTTCTGTCAGCCATGGCTCAGTGGTAGCACTCTCGCCTGAGTCAAGGTTCCATTTCAAGTCCCATTCTAGGATTCAGCACAAAAATCAAGGCCAACACTCCAGCACAGTATCGAGGGGGTGCTGCACTGTTGGACGTGCCATCTTTCGGATCAAACGCTGAACTGAGGCCATGTTTGCCCTCTCAGGTGGATGTAAAAGGTCCCAAGACACTGTTTTGTAAAAGAGCAGGGGCGTTACCTCTGGTTTCCTGGCCAATATTTATCCCCCAATCAGCGACACAAAAACAGATCATCTGGTCATTATTACATTGCTCTTTGTGGGAGCTTACTGTGTAGACATTAGCTGCAGTGCTTCCTACATTATAACAGTAATTATACTTCAAAAGTGATTTCATTGGCTGTAAAGCACTTTGAGTCATCCAGTGGTCGTGAAAGGCGCCATATAAATGCAAGTCTTTCTTTTCTTCGAATTCCATATTGGATTTATTAGTGACTAGCTTATATTTATGGCCCCTATATATTGCTTGAAGAAAAAGCTTCAAACTCAAATAAAGGTATATGAAGGCATCATTGTTAAAGCACCCAAATTCTCTGTGGCATTGTGCAAACAGGCAACGAGGTAGGATAGGGGCTTGGGCCCTTTGGGTTCCTGATCACATAGCACTGCAAGGAGTGGCAAGTTTGCCGTGACTCTGTACCTAGCTTTGTCAAGTTCAGCCACTCCAACTATGTCAGGCCAGTTGATGACCAGAAGCCAGGGCTTGACGGAGAAAGACAATCAACATGCCGTGGTGCTGAATAATTCTGCAAGAGGTCAATAAGGCAGCATCAAACATCCAAGACTGATCCTTATCTGCGACTGAAGCATGGATTCACTTGCCGAGGTAATCTCTTATATGGTATGCTTCAAACTGCAGCGAGGCAAGTGCTTGGAGCAGGCCTGCTGACTGGGTACTCGTCTACTTCGTCATCTGTAGCTAATGGAGTGCTACACGGCACAATACATCAAAAAATGGGAGGAGGGGCCAGGTTTAATTCCTATGTTTAATTCCTACATTTCAGTCACACAGCAGAACCTGTTTCTGGTTTTCATATAGTTCATTTTAAGCTTTAGTTAAAGGTGATTTTTTTATTGGAGAATTACCATCAATAAACCTATCACCCCCACTCTAATATTACAATAGAAAAACCAAGGTGCCAATTATTATTTTAAAACACTAAGTACTTTTAATCATACATCAGCTGCTGAACCATATTTCTGGTAGCGAGAGATATAATCCTTTGGTTCCAAGCCAAAGGAGGCACTATTTGGAGGGGTGAGGTCAGAGATATGTTTTAAGGAAGCTTTTATAGGGAGGAACAGGAGACGACAAAGTGGAGGGATTTGCAGAGGTAATTCCAAGCAGAGCTCCGAGGCAACTGAAGGAATGGCCAACAGTGGAACAAAGGGAGTTGGGGATGCAGAGACCAGACGAAAGGAAAGCTCAGGGTGGCAGAAGGCACTCAGTGACAGGAGATAGAGAAGGAAGATGAAGAAGTTTTTAAATTTTGAAGGGCTGGGGGACCAGGAGTCAATGTAGGTCATCCAGGACATGAATGAGGGTGACAGAGATGGGGCGCCAGATAGAATACAGGCAGCAGTTTTGGATAAGCTGAAGTTTGTGGAAGGTGGGAGAGCATTGGAGCAGTCCGGCATAAGTTGATAAAGGCTTGAGTAAGGATTTCAGCAGCTTTAGACCAAGGTGGGGACAGGGGCAAGCATAGGATTTAGGATTGGAAGCTCCACATAGGATGCTGAAGTTGCAAACAGCCCGGTTTAGACCAAGATAATGGCTGCAGTGCAGAATGGAATCCGTGACAAGAATACCAAGTTTGTGCCAGGAGCCAAAGACAACGGCTTTAGTCTATCCAATACTTGGATGAAATTGCAGCTCATCCTAGATTGAATGCTGCAACATTATCATCTGATAATAGAGGCAGTGGAGTAGCCAAGAGCAGTGGTGGAAAGGTAGAGCTGGTTGGCAACATGTATCTTCAAGATTGGCCCTGTGTCTGCACATCACCTCAGAATTATTACAGTACAGGAGGCGGCCAGTCGGCCCTACGTGTCTGCACTAGTTCGCCGAAAGAGCAATTCACCTAGTGCCATTCCTCCGCCTTCTCTCCGCAACCCTGCACATTTAGATTTTTTTTCCAGATTTAGAGATACAGCACTGAAACAGGCCCTTCGGCCCACCGAGTCTGTGCCGACCATTAACCACACATTTATACTAATCCTACACTCAGTATAAATTGCCCCTAGTATAGGTAGGTGGTAGGGAAATATAGGGACAGGTGGGGATGTGGCAGGAATATGGGCTTAGTGTAGGATTAGTATAAATGGGTGGTTGATGGTCAGCAGACTCGGTGGGCCTGTTTCAGTGCTGTATCTCTAAACTAAACTAATCCCATATCCCTACCACATCTTCACCTGTCCTTATATTCCCCTACCACCTACCTATACTAGGGGCAATTTATAATGGCCAATTTACCTATCAACCTGCAAGTCTTTTGGCTGTGGGAGGAAACCGGAGCACCCGGAGGAAACCCACGCAGACACAGGGAGAACTTGCAAACTCCACACATTCTTCCTTTTCATACAACAGTCTAATTCCCTTTTGAATGCTTCAATTGAACCTGCCTCCACCACACTCTCGGACAGCGCTTTCCAGACCTTAACTCGCTGCGTGAAGAGGTTTTTCCTCATGTCGCTTTTGCTTCTTACCCATTACGTTAAATCTGTACCCTCTCAATCCTTTCACGAGTGGGAAGTTTCTTCCGATTGTCAGGCAAATCCCACCTGCCAAGACTGAGGCACACATTATTTTGCCACATGAACATGGAAGTGGGAGCTAAATAGTTCCCAATCAAGAAGAGCAAATCAATATAGGTTTTCTTGTGGTTGTGAGAGATTGTACACCAACATGTCTGCAACTGAAGCAAGTACTCTCCAAGCCAGGGTGAAGTAACTTGGGATAAGTTAAAAGCACTGTCTATGGAAGAGTTGAGAAAAATGCCTGAGCAGTGTGGGATCACTGTACGTGGCAAGGCTAGGAAGTGTGAACTCCTGAGGTTAATGGCCCACCATTGTTCCCTTGAATCTGTAGTAGTAGAACCAGGCTTCGAAGCAGAATCCGACAGGGTAGTGGTAGCAAAGATACAACTGGAACAGAGGAAACTTGAATTAGAGGAAAGAGAAAAAGAGAGAGGCAAGAGAGGGGAGAAGGAAGGAACGAGAGAGGGGAGAAGGAAGGAACGAGAGAGGGGAGAAGGAAGGAACGAGAGAGGGGAGAAGGAAGGAACGAGAGAGGGGAGAAGGAAGGAACGAGAGAGGGGAGAAGGAAGGAACGAGAGAGGGGAGAAGGAAGGAACGAGAGAGGGGAGAAGGAAGGAACGAGAGAGGGGAGAAGGAAGGAACGAGAGAGGGGAGAAGGAAGGAACGAGAGAGGGGAGAAGGAAGGAACGAGAGAGGGGAGAAGGAAGGAACGAGAGAGGGGAGAAGGAAGGAACGAGAGAGGGGAGAAGGAAGGAACGAGAGAGGGGAGAAGGAAGGAACGAGAGAGGGGAGAAGGAAGGAACGAGAGAGGGGAGAAGGAAGGAACGAGAGAGGGGAGAAGGAAGGAACGAGAGAGGGGAGAAGGAAGGAACGAGAGAGGGGAGAAGGAAGGAACGAGAGAGGGGAGAAGGAAGGAACGAGAGAGGGGAGAAGGAAGGAACGAGAGAGGGGAGAAGGAAGGAACGAGAGAGGGGAGAAGGAAGGAACGAGAGAGGGGAGAAGGAAGGAACGAGAGAGGGGAGAAGGAACGAACGAGAGAGGGGAGAAGGAACGAACGAGAGAGGGGAGAAGGAACGAACGAGAGAGGGGAGAAGGAACGAACGAGAGAGGGGAGAAGGAACGAACGAGAGAGGGGAGAAGGAACGAACGAGAGAGGGGAGAAGGAACGAACGAGAGAGGGGAGAAGGAACGAACGAGAGAGGGGAGAAGGAACGAACGAGAGAGGGGAGAAGGAACGAACGAGAGAGGGGAGAAGGAACGAACGAGAGAGGGGAGAAGGAACGAACGAGAGAGGGGAGAAGGAACGAACGAGAGAGGGGAGAAGGAACGAACGAGAGAGGGGAGAAGGAACGAACGAGAGAGGGGAGAAGGAACGAACGAGAGAGGGGAGAAGGAACGAACGAGAGAGGGGAGAAGGAACGAACGAGAGAGGGGAGAAGGAACGAACGAGAGAGGGGAGAAGGAACGAACGAGAGAGGGGAGAAGGAACGAACGAGAGAGGGGAGAAGGAACGAACGAGAGAGGGGAGAAGGAACGAACGAGAGAGGGGAGAAGGAACGAACGAGAGAGGGGAGAAGGAACGAACGAGAGAGGGGAGAAGGAACGAACGAGAGAGGGGAGAAGGAACGAACGAGAGAGGGGAGAAGGAACGAACGAGAGAGGGGAGAAGGAACGAACGAGAGAGGGGAGAAGGAACGAACGAGAGAGGGGAGAAGGAACGAACGAGAGAGGGGAGAAGGAACGAACGAGAGAGGGGAGAAGGAACGAACGAGAGAGGGGAGAAGGAACGAACGAGAGAGGGGAGAAGGAACGAACGAGAGAGGGGAGAAGGAACGAACGAGAGAGGGGAGAAGGAACGAACGAGAGAGGGGAGAAGGAAGGAACGAGAGAGGGGAGAAGGAAGGAACGAGAGAGGGGAGAAGGAAGGAACGAGAGAGGGGAGAAGGAAGGAACGAGAGAGGGGAGAAGGAAGGAACGAGAGAGGGGAGAAGGAAGGAACGAGAGAGGGGAGAAGGAAGGAACGAGAGAGGGGAGAAGGAAGGAACGAGAGAGGGGAGAAGGAAGGAACGAGAGAGGGGAGAAGGAAGGAACGAGAGAGGGGAGAAGGAAGGAACGAGAGAGGGGAGAAGGAAGGAACGAGAGAGGGGAGAAGGAAGGAACGAGAGAGGGGAGAAGGAAGGAACGAGAGAGGGGAGAAGGAAGGAACGAGAGAGGGGAGAAGGAAGGAACGAGAGAGGGGAGAAGGAAGGAACGAGAGAGGGGAGAAGGAAGGAACGAGAGAGGGGAGAAGGAAGGAACGAGAGGGGGGAGAAGGAAGGAACGAGAGGGGGGAGAAGGAAGGAACGAGAGGGGGGAGAAGGAAGGAACGAGAGGGGGGAGAAGGAAGGAACGAGAGGGGGGAGAAGGAAGGAACGAGAGGGGGGAGAAGGAAGGAACGAGAGGGGGGAGAAGGAAGGAACGAGAGGGGGGAGAAGGAAGGAACGAGAGGGGGGAGAAGGAAGGAACGAGAGCGGGGAGAAGGAAGGAACGAGAGCGGGGAGAAGGAAGGAACGAGAGCGGGGAGAAGGAACGAACGAGAGGGGGGAGAAGGAACGAACGAGAGGGGGGAGAAGGAAGGAACGAGAGGGGGGAGAAGGAAGGAACGAGAGGGGGGAGAAGGAAGGAACGAGAGGGGGGAGAAGGAAGGAACGAGAGAGGGGAGAAGGAAGGAACGAGAGAGGGGAGAAGGAAGGAACGAGAGAGGGGAGAAGGAAGGAACGAGAGAGGGGAGAAGGAAGGAACGAGAGAGGGGAGAAGGAAGGAACGAGAGAGGGGAGAAGGAAGGAACGAGAGAGGGGAGAAGGAAGGAACGAGAGAGGGGAGAAGGAAGGAACGAGAGAGGGGAGAAGGAAGGAACGAGAGAGGGGAGAAGGAAGGAACGAGAGAGGGGAGAAGGAAGGAACGAGAGAGGGGAGAAGGAAGGAACGAGAGAGGGGAGAAGGAAGGAACGAGAGAGGGGAGAAGGAAGGAACGAGAGAGGGGAGAAGGAAGGAACGAGAGAGGGGAGAAGGAAGGAACGAGAGAGGGGAGAAGGAAGGAACGAGAGAGGGGAGAAGGAAGGAACGAGAGAGGGGAGAAGGAAGGAACGAGAGAGGGGAGAAGGAAGGAACGAGAGAGGGGAGAAGGAAGGAACGAGAGAGGGGAGAAGGAAGGAACGAGAGAGGGGAGAAGGAAGGAACGAGAGAGGGGAGAAGGAAGGAACGAGAGAGGGGAGAAGGAAGGAACGAGAGAGGGGAGAAGGAAGGAACGAGAGAGGGGAGAAGGAAGGAACGAGAGAGGGGAGAAGGAAGGAACGAGAGAGGGGAGAAGGAAGGAACGAGAGAGGGGAGAAGGAAGGAACGAGAGAGGGGAGAAGGAAGGAACGAGAGAGGGGAGAAGGAAGGAACGAGAGAGGGGAGAAGGAAGGAACGAGAGAGGGGAGAAGGAAGGAACGAGAGAGGGGAGAAGGAAGGAACGAGAGAGGGGAGAAGGAAGGAACGAGAGAGGGGAGAAGGAAGGAACGAGAGAGGGGAGAAGGAAGGAACGAGAGAGGGGAGAAGGAAGGAACGAGAGAGGGGAGAAGGAAGGAACGAGAGAGGGGAGAAGGAAGGAACGAGAGAGGGGAGAAGGAAGGAACGAGAGAGGGGAGAAGGAAGGAACGAGAGAGGGGAGAAGGAAGGAACGAGAGAGGGGAGAAGGAAGGAACGAGAGAGGGGAGAAGGAAGGAACGAGAGAGGGGAGAAGGAAGGAACGAGAGAGGGGAGAAGGAAGGAACGAGAGAGGGGAGAAGGAACGAACGAGAGAGGGGAGAAGGAACGAACGAGAGAGGGGAGAAGGAACGAACGAGAGAGGGGAGAAGGAACGAACGAGAGAGGGGAGAAGGAACGAACGAGAGAGGGGAGAAGGAACGAACGAGAGAGGGGAGAAGGAACGAACGAGAGAGGGGAGAAGGAACGAACGAGAGAGGGGAGAAGGAACGAACGAGAGAGGGGAGAAGGAACGAACGAGAGAGGGGAGAAGGAACGAACGAGAGAGGGGAGAAGGAACGAACGAGAGAGGGGAGAAGGAACGAACGAGAGAGGGGAGAAGGAACGAACGAGAGAGGGGAGAAGGAACGAACGAGAGAGGGGAGAAGGAACGAACGAGAGAGGGGAGAAGGAACGAACGAGAGAGGGGAGAAGGAACGAACGAGAGAGGGGAGAAGGAACGAACGAGAGAGGGGAGAAGGAACGAACGAGAGAGGGGAGAAGGAACGAACGAGAGAGGGGAGAAGGAACGAACGAGAGAGGGGAGAAGGAACGAACGAGAGAGGGGAGAAGGAACGAACGAGAGAGGGGAGAAGGAACGAACGAGAGAGGGGAGAAGGAACGAACGAGAGAGGGGAGAAGGAACGAACGAGAGAGGGGAGAAGGAACGAACGAGAGAGGGGAGAAGGAACGAACGAGAGAGGGGAGAAGGAACGAACGAGAGAGGGGAGAAGGAACGAACGAGAGAGGGGAGAAGGAACGAACGAGAGAGGGGAGAAGGAACGAACGAGAGAGGGGAGAAGGAACGAACGAGAGAGGGGAGAAGGAACGAACGAGAGAGGGGAGAAGGAACGAACGAGAGAGGGGAGAAGGAACGAACGAGAGAGGGGAGAAGGAACGAACGAGAGAGGGGAGAAGGAACGAACGAGAGAGGGGAGAAGGAACGAACGAGAGAGGGGAGAAGGAACGAACGAGAGAGGGGAGAAGGAACGAACGAGAGAGGGGAGAAGGAACGAACGAGAGAGGGGAGAAGGAACGAACGAGAGAGGGGAGAAGGAACGAACGAGAGAGGGGAGAAGGAACGAACGAGAGAGGGGAGAAGGAACGAACGAGAGAGGGGAGAAGGAACGAACGAGAGAGGGGAGAAGGAACGAACGAGAGAGGGGAGAAGGAACGAACGAGAGAGGGGAGAAGGAACGAACGAGAGAGGGGAGAAGGAACGAACGAGAGAGGGGAGAAGGAACGAACGAGAGAGGGGAGAAGGAACGAACGAGAGAGGGGAGAAGGAACGAACGAGAGAGGGGAGAAGGAACGAACGAGAGAGGGGAGAAGGAACGAACGAGAGAGGGGAGAAGGAACGAACGAGAGAGGGGAGAAGGAACGAACGAGAGAGGGGAGAAGGAACGAACGAGAGAGGGGAGAAGGAACGAACGAGAGAGGGGAGAAGGAACGAACGAGAGAGGGGAGAAGGAACGAACGAGAGAGGGGAGAAGGAACGAACGAGAGAGGGGAGAAGGAACGAACGAGAGAGGGGAGAAGGAACGAACGAGAGAGGGGAGAAGGAACGAACGAGAGAGGGGAGAAGGAACGAACGAGAGAGGGGAGAAGGAACGAACGAGAGAGGGGAGAAGGAACGAACGAGAGAGGGGAGAAGGAACGAACGAGAGAGGGGAGAAGGAACGAACGAGAGAGGGGAGAAGGAACGAACGAGAGAGGGGAGAAGGAACGAGAGACAGGAGAAGGAACGAGAGACAGGAGAAGGAACGAGAGAGAGCGAGAGACAGACAAAGGAAACTCCAGAAAGAGTTACAGCGGTTTGAGTTAACTTGGGGGCGACAGAGTAACCCTAGTGAAAGCATGGCCAATATGAAGGATCAGAATTCAGGCTTGGGTATAAGATTGCTAAAACTCGCCCAATTGATTCCAAAGTTCAATGAGGAAGATGTGGAAGCGTTTTTTGTGTCTTTCGAGAAATTGACACGGTAGCTAAAATGGCCAGCTGAGATCTGGTCTCTTTTACTGCAAAGCAAACTAACTGGAAAAGCCCATGAGGTCTATTCCTCACTGCCAGCTGAGAGTTCATCAAACTATGAACCAACCAAAAATGCTACCCTCGGGGCATATGAATTAGTACCCGAAGCCTGCCGCCAGAAGTTTAGAACCCTCAAAAACAAGCCAATCAAATCTACCTGGAGTTTGAAAGAAGTAAGCAGCTGGCTTTTGACCAGTGGCTGAGGGCTTTAAAAATACAGTTCAGCTATGAGACTCTCAGAGAGGTAATCCTGTTAGAGGAATTTAAAATCTCTCTCCCGTTCTCAATAAAAACTCATGTCGAGGAGCAGCGAGTTCAGGAAGCCCGGCAAGCAGCCCTTCTGGCTTATGAATTTTCTTTAATCCATAATTCGGCTTCCCAGGGGAGAACCTTTCCTGATCACCCCCACAAATCCAAAAAGGACAAAGGGTGGGAAGGTGATAGAAGCCCAGACAGTCCTGGAAGAGAATGGAAAGCAGGAGAAAACAGGGGGCCCTCCTTCAGCCAAAAAGGCAGGTGCTGTGAGCAACAGTGAGACCCGGAGACCTGTGTGCTTCCACTGTAACAAGGCAGGGCATTTAAAAGCTGACTGCTGCAAATTAAAGGGAAAACCGGTAAGGTTAATCAGGGCACACACGCTCAGTGAAGACTAGGTCATAGAGTCATACAGCATAGAAACAGGCCCTTCGGCCCACCGCGTCCTTGCCGACCATAATGCCTATCTATGCTAATCCCACCTGTCTGCATTAATTCCATATTCCTTTATGCCTTGCTCACTCGAGTACCTGTCCTGATGCCTCTTAAATGTTGCTATTGTTCCTGCCTCCACCACCTCCTCAGGCAGCTCATTCCAGATACCCACTATTCTTTGTATGAAAAATTTACCCCTTTGATCCCCTTTAAACCTCCTCCCTCTCACCT
>NW_027141833.1:5000-30000 GCF_036365525.1 Heterodontus francisci
GAGAGAGAGAGAGAGAGAGATGGGCGGAGGGAGAGAGAGGGAGAGGGAGAGAGAGTGATCGAGAGAGAGATGGGGTGAGGGAGAGAGAGGGAGAGAGAGAGAAAGAGAGAGAGAGATGGGGTGAGGGAGAGAGAGACGGATGGGCTGAGTGAGAGAGAGACTGATGGGCTGAGGGAGAAAGAGAGAGAGAGAGAGAGAGAGATGGGCTGAGGGAGAGAGAGGGAGAGTGAGAGAAAGAGAGAGAGAGAGAGAGAGAGATGGGGTGAGGGGGAGAGAGACGGATGGACTGAGGGAGAAAGAGCGAGAGAGAGAGAAGATACAGAGATGGGATGAGGGAGAGATAGAGAGAGAAAGAGATGGGCTGAGGGAGAGAGAGAGAAAGAGAGATAGAGAGAGAGAGAGATGGGGTGAGGGGGAGAGAGACGGATGGGCTGAGGGAGAGAGAGCAAGAGAGAGAGAAAGATACCGAGATGGGCTGAGGGAGAGATAGAGAGAGAGAGATGGGCTGAGGGAGAGAGAGCGGGAGAGAGATGGGTTGAGGGAGAGATAGAGAGAGAGAGAGATGGGCTGAGGGAGAGAGAGGGAGAGTGAGAGAAAGAGAGACAGAGAGAGAGAGAGATGGGGTGAGGGGGAGAGCGACGGATGGACTGAGGGAGAAAGAGCTAGAGAGGAAAGATACAGAGATGGGCTGAGGGAGAGATAGAGAGAGAAAGAGATGGGCTGAGGGAGAGAGAGAGAAAGAGAGATAGAGTGAGAGAGAGAGATGGGCTGAGGGGGGAGAGAGACGGATGGGCTGAGGGAGAGAGAGCGAGAGAGAGAGAAAGATACCGAGATGGGCTGAGGGAGAGATAGAGAGAGAGAGAGATGGGCTGAAGGAGAGAGAGCGAGAGAGAGATGGGTTGAGGGAGAGATAGAGAGAGAGAGTAATGGGCTGAGGGGGATAGAGAGATAGAGAAAGAGAGAGAGAGAGATGGGCTGATGGGGAGAGAGGACGGATGGGCTGAGGGAGAAAGAAAGAGAGAGAGAGAGAGAGAGATAGAGATGGGCTGTGGGAGAGAGAGGGAAAGGGAGAGAGAGAGAGAGAAAGAGACATCGAGAGAGAGAGAGAGATGGGGTGAGGGGGAGAGAGACGGATGGGCTGAGGGAGAAAGAGCGAGAGAGAGAGAAAGATACAGAGATGGGCTGAGGGAGAGATAGAGAGAGAGAGAGAGATGGGCTGAGGGAGAGAGAGAGAAAGAGAGATAGAGAGAGAGAGAGAGATGGTGTGAGGGGGAGAGAGACGGATGGGCTGAGGGAGAGAGAGCGAGAGAGAGAGAAAGATACAGAGATGGGCTGAGGGAGAGATAGAGAGAGAGAGATGGGCTGAGGGAGAGAGAGAGAAAGAGAGATAGAGAGAGAGAGAGAAACGGGGTGAGGGGGAGAGAGACGGATGGGCTGAGGGAGAGAGAGCGAGAGAGAGAGAAAGATACAGAGATGGGCTGAGGGAGAGATAGAGAGAGAGAGAGATGGGCTGAGGGAGAGAGAGAGAAAGAGAGATAGAGAGAGAGAGAGAGATGGGCTGAGGTGGAGAGAGACGGATGGGCTGAGGGGAGAGAGAGCGAGAGAGAAAGATACAGAGATGGGCTGAGCGAGAGATAGAGAGAGAGAGAGATGGGCTGAGGGAGAGAGAGAGAAAGAGAGATAGAGAGGGAGAGAGAGATTGGGTGAGGGGGCAGAGAGACGGATGGGCTGAGGAGAGAGAGCGAGAAAGAGAGAAAGATACAGAGATGGGCCGAGGGAGAGATAGAGAGAGATGGGGTGAGGGGGAGAGAGAGAAAGGGAGAGATAGAGAGAGAGAGAGATGGGGTGAGGGGGAGAGAGAGATGGGGTGAGGGGGAGAGAGACGGATGGGCTGAGGGAGAGAGAGAGAGAGAGAGAGAGAGAGAGAGACGGGGTGAGGGGGAGTGAGAGAAAGAGAGATAGAGAGAGAGAGAGAGAGAGAGAGACGTGGTGAGGGGGAGAGAGACGGATGGGCTGAGGGAGAGTGAGAGAGAGAGAGAAAGAGAGATAGAAAGAGAGAGAGACGGGGTGAGGGGAGAGAGACGGATGGGCTGAGGGAGAGAGAGCGAGAGAGAGAGAAAGATACAGAGATGGGCGGAGGAGAGATAGAGAGAGAGAGATGGGCTGAGGGAGAGAGAGAGAAAGAGAAAGAGAGAGAGAGCGAGTGAGATGGGGTGAGGGGGAGAGAGACGTATGGGCTGAGGGAGAAAGAGAGAGAGAGAGAAAGAGACATCGAGAGAGTGAGAGAGATGGGGTGAGGGAGAGAGAGGGAGACAGAGAGAGAGAGATAGAGAGAGAGATGGGGTGAGGGAGAGAGAGACGGATGGGCTGAGTGAGAGAGAGACAGATGGGCTGAGGGAGAAAGAGGGAGAGAGAGCGAGAGATGGGCTGAGGGAGAGAGAGGGAGAGTGAGAGAAAGAGAGACAGAGAGAGAGAGAGATGGGGTGAGGGGGAGAGCGACGGATGGACTGAGGGAGAAAGAGCTAGAGAGAGAAAGATACAGAGATGGGCTGAGGGAGAGATAGAGAGAGAAAGAGATGGGCTGAGGGATAGAGAGAGAAAGAGAGATAGAGAGAGAGAGAGATGGGGTGAGGGGAGAGAGACGGATGGGCTGAGGGAGAAAGAGCGAGAGAGAGAGAAAGATACAGAGATGGTCTGAGGGAGAGATAGAGAGAGAGAGAGATGGGCTGAGGGAGAGAGAGAGAAAGAGAGATAGAGGGAGAGAGAGAGATGGGCTGAGGGGGAGAGAGACGGATGGGCTGAGGGAGAGAGAGTGAGAGAGAGAGAAAGATACCGAGATGGGCTGAGGGAGAGATAGAGAGAGAGAGAGATGGGCTGAGGGAGAGAGAGCGAGAGAGAGATGGGTTGAGGGAGAGATGGAGAGAGAGTAATGGGCTGAGGGGGATAGAGAGATAGAGAAAGAGAGAGAGAGAGAGATGGGCTGAGGGGAGAGAGACGGATGGGCTGAGGGAGAAAGAAAGAGAGAGAGAGAGATAGAGGTGGGCTGTGGGAGAGAGAGAGAGAGAAAGACATCGACAGAGAGAGAGAGATGGGGTGAGGGGGAGAGAGACGGATGGGCTGAGGGAGAAAGAGCGAGAGAGAGAGAAAGATACAGAGATGGGCTGAGGGAGAGATAGAGAGAGAGAGAGAGAGATGGGCTGAGGGAGAGAGAGAGAAAGAGAGATAGAGAGAGAGAGAGAGATGGGGTGAGGGGAGAGAGACGGATGGGCTGAGGGAGAGAGAGCGAGAGAGAGAGAAAGATACAGAGATGGGCTGAGGGAGAGATAGAGAGAGAGAGATGGGCTGAGGGAGAGAGAGAGAAAGAGAGATAGAGAGAGAGAGAGAGACGGGGTGAGGGGGAGAGAGACGGATGGGCTGAGGGAGAGAGAGCGAGAGAGAGAGAAAGATACAGAGATGGGCTGAGGGAGAGATAGAGAGAGAGAGAGATGGGCTGAGGGAGAGAGAGAGAAAGAGAGATAGAGAGAGAGAGAGAGATGGGCTGAGGGGGAGAGAGACGGATGGGCTGAGGGAGAGAGAGCGAGAAAGAGAGAAAGATACAGAGATGGGCTGAGGGAGAGATAGAGAGAGAGAGAGATGGGCTGAGGGAGAGAGAGAGAAAGAGAGATAGAGATAGAGAGAGAGATGGGGTGAGGGAGAGAGAGACGGATGGGCTGAGTGAGAGAGAGACTGATGGGCTGAGGGAGAAAGAGAGAGAGAGAGAGAGAGAGAGAGAGATGGGCTGAGGGAGAGAGAGGGAGAGTGAGAGAAAGAGAGACAGAGAGAGAGAGAGATGGGGTGAGGGGGAGAGAAACGGATGGACTGAGGGAGAAAGAGCGAGAGAGAGAGAAAGATACAGAGATGGGCTGAGGGAGAGATAGAGAGAGAAAGAGATGGGCTGAGGGAGAGAGAGAGAAAGAGAGATAGAGAGAGAGAGAGATGGGGTGAGGGGAGAGAGACGGATGGGCTGAGGGAGAAAATGCGAGAGAGAGAGAAAGATACAGAGATGGGCTGAGGGAGAGATAGAGAGAGAGCGAGATGGGCTGAGGGAGAGATTGAGAAAGAGAGATAGAGGGAGAGAGAGAGATTGGCTGAGGGGGAGAGAGACGGATGGGCTGAGGGAGAGAGAGCGAGAGAGAGAGAAAGATACCGAGATGGGCTGAGGGAGAGATAGAGAGAGAGAGAGATGGGCTGAGCGAGAGAGAGCGGGAGAGAGATGGGTTGAGGAGAGATAGAGAGAGAGAGAGATGGGCTGAGGGGGATAGAGAGAAAGAGAGATAGAGAGAGAGAGAGAGATGGGCTGAGGGGGAGAGAGACGGATGGGCTGAGGGGGAGAGAGAGAGAGAGACGGGGTGAGGGGGAGAGAGAGAAAGAGAGATAGAGAGAGAGAGAGAGATAGGGTGAGGGGGAGAGAGACGGATGGGCTGAGGGAGAGAGAGACGGATGGGGTGAGGGAGAAAGAGAGAGAGAGAGAGAGAGAGAGATGGGCTGAGGGTGAGAGAGAGAAAGAGATAGAGAGAGAGAGAGACTGGGTGAGGGGGAGAGACACGGATGGGCTGAGGGAGAGAGAGCGAGAGAGAGAGAAAGATGCAGAGATGGGCTGAGGGAGAGATAGAGAGAGAGAGAGATGGGCTGAGGGATGAGAGAGAGAAAGAGAGATAGAGAGAGAGAGAGAGAGATGGGGTGAGGGGCAGAGAGACGGATGGGCTGAGGGAGAAAGAGAGAGAGAGAGAGAGAGATGGGCGGAGGGAGGGAGAGGGAGAGATAGAGAGAGAGATGGGTGAGGGAGAGAGAGGGAGAGAGAGAGAGAGAGAGAGAGAGAGAGAGAGAGAGAGAGAGAGAGAGAGAGAGAGAGAGAGATGGGGTGAGGGTGAGAGAGAGAGAGAGAGAGATGGGCTGAGGGAGAAAGAGAGAGAGAGAGAGAGAGAGAGATGGGCTGAGGGAGAGAGAGGGAGAGAGAGAGAGAGAGAGATGGGGTGAGGGAGAGAGAGGGAGAGAGAGAAAGATACAGAGATAGGCTGAGGGAGAGATAGAGAAAGAGAGATGGAGAGAGAGATAGAGATGGGCTGAGGGAGAGAGAGAGAAAGAGAGATAGAGAGAGAGAGAGAGAGAGAGAGAGCGACGTGGTGAGGGGGAGAGAGACGTATGGGCTGAGGGAGAGAGAGAGAGAGAGAGAGAGAGAAAGAGAGATAGAGAGAGAGAGAGACGGGGTGAGTGGGAGAGAGACGGATGGGCTGAGGGAGAGAGGCAGAGAGAGAGAGAGAGAGAGAGATGGGCTGAGTGAGAGAGAGAGAAAGAGAGATCGAGAGAGAGAGAGATGGGGAGAGGGGGAAAGAGACGGATGGGCTGAGGGAGAGAGAGCGAGAGGGAGAGAAAGATACAGAGATGGGCTGAGGGAGAGATAGAGAGAGAGAGAGATGGGCTGAGGGAGAGAGAGAGAAAGAGAGATAGAGAGAGAGAGAGAGAGAGAGAGAGAGATGGGCTGAGGGGGAGAGAGACGGATGGGCTGAGGGCGAGAAAGAGAGAGAGAGAGAGAGAGACGGGGTGAGGGGGAGAGAGAGAAAGAGAGATAGAGAGAGAGAGAGAGATGGGGTGAGGGGGAGAGGGACGGATGGGCTGAGGGAGAGAGAGACGGATGGGGTGAGGGAGAAAGTGTGAGAGAGAGAGAGAGAGATGGGCTGAGGGAGAGAGAGAGAAGAGAGAAAAGAGAGAGAGAGAGAGGACTGGGTGAGGGGGAGAGACACGGATGGGCTGAGGGAGAGAGAGCGAGAGAGAGAGAAAGATGCAGAGATGGGCTGAGGGAGAGATGAGAGAGAGAGAGATGGGGTGAGGGGCAGAGAGACAGATGGGCTGAGGGAGAAAGAGAGAGAGAGAGAGAGAGAGAGAGATAGATGGGCGGAGGGAGAGAGAGGGAGAGGGAGAGATAGAGAGAGAGATGGGGTGAGGGAGAGAGAGGGAGAGAGAGAGAGAGAGAGAGAGAGAGAGAGAGAGATGGGGTGAGGGAGAGAGAGAGAGAGAGAGATGGGCTGAGGGAGAAAGAGAGAGTGAGAGAGAGAGAGATGGGCTGAGGGAGAGAGAGGGAGAAAGAGAGAGAGAGAGAGAGAGAGAGATGGGCAGAGGGAGAGAGAGGAAGAGGGAGAGAGTGCGATAGAGAGAGAGATGGGTGAGGGAGAGAGAGGGGGAGAGAGAGAGAGAGATAGAGAGAGAGATGGGGAGAGGGAGAGAGAGACGGATGGGGTGAGGGAGAGAGAGGGAGGGAGATAGAGAGAGAGAGAGCTGGGGTGAGGGAGAGAAGGAGAGAGAGAGGGAGAGAGACAGAGATGGGCTGAGGGAGAAAGAGAGAAAGAGAGAGAGAGAGAGAGAGATGGGCTGAGGGAGAGAGAGACGGATGGGGTGAGGGAGAGAGAGGGAGGGAGATAGAGAGAGAGAGAGATGGGGTGAGGGACAGAAGGAGAGAGAGAGAGAGACAGAGATGGGCTGAGGGAGAAAGAGAGAGAGAGAGAGAGAGAGAGATGGGCTGAGGGAGAGAGAGGGAGAGAGAGAGAGAGAGAGAGAGAGAGAGAGACAGAGAGAGAGATGGGGTGAGGGAGGGAGAGACGGATGGGCTGAGGGAGAGAGAGACGGATGGGGTGAGGGAGAGAGAGAGAGAGACAGAGAGAGAGAGATGGGCTGAGGGAGAGAGAGACGGATGGGGTGAGGGAGAGAGAGGGAGGGAGAGAGAGAGAGATAGAGAGAGAGATGGGGTGAGGGAGAGAGAGACGGATGGGCTGAGGGAGAGAGAGACGGATGGGGTGAGGGAGAAAGAGAGAGAGAGAGATGGGCTGAGGGAGAGAGAGAGAAAGAGAGATAGAGATGAGATGAGAGAGACGGGTGAGGGGGAGAGAGACGGATGGGCTGAGGGAGAGAGAGCGAGAGAGAGAGAAAGATACAGAGATGGGCTGAGGGAGAGATTGTGAGAGAGAGAGAGATGGGCTGAGGGAGAGAGAGAGAAAGAGAGAGAGAGTGAGATGGGGTGAGGGGGAGAGAGACGGATGGGCTGAGGGAGAAAGAGAGAGAGAGAGAGAGAGATGGGCGGAGGGAGAGAGAGGGAGAGGGAGAGAGAGTGATCGAGAGAGAGATGGGGTGAGGGAGAGAGAGGGAGAGAGAGAGAAAGAGAGAGAGAGATGGGCGGAGGGAGAGAGAGGGAGAGGGAGAGAGAGTGATCGAGAGAGAGATGGGGTGAGGGAGAGAGAGGGAGAGAGAGAGAAAGAGAGAGAGAGATGGGGTGAGGGAGAGAGAGACGGATGGGCTGAGTGAGAGAGAGACTGATGGGCTGAGGGAGAAAGAGAGAGAGAGAGAGAGAGAGATGGGCTGAGGGAGAGAGAGGGAGAGTGAGAGAAAGAGAGAGAGAGAGAGAGAGATGGGGTGAGGGGGAGAGAGACGGATGGACTGAGGGAGAAAGAGCGAGAGAGAGAGAAAGATACAGAGATGGGCTGAGGGAGAGATAGAGAGAGAAAGAGATGGGCTGAGGGAGAGAGAGAGAAAGAGAGATAGAGAGAGAGAGAGATGGGGTGAGGGGGAGAGAGACGGATGGGCTGAGGGAGAAAATGCGAGAGAGAGAGAAAGATACAGAGATGGGCTGAGGGAGAGATAGAGAGAGAGCGAGATGGGCTGAGGGAGAGATTGAGAAAGAGAGATAGAGGGAGAGAGAGAGATTGGCTGAGGGGGAGAGAGACGGATGGGCTGAGGGAGAGAGAGCGAGAGAGAGAGAAAGATACCGAGTTGGGCTGAGGGAGAGATAGAGAGAGAGAGAGATGGCTGAGGGAGAGAGAGCGGGAGAGAGATGGGTTGAGGGAGAGATAGAGAGAGAGAGAGATGGGCTGAGGGGATAGAGAGAAAGAGAGATAGAGAGAGAGAGAGAGATGGTCTGAGGGGAGAGAGACGGATGGGCTGAGGGGGAGAGAGAGAGAGAGACGGGGTGAGGGGGAGAGAGAGAAAGAGAGATAGAGAGAGAGAGAGATAGGGTGAGGGGGAGAGAGACGGATGGGCTGAGGGAGAGAGAGACGGATGGGGTGAGGGAGAAAGAGAGAGAGAGGGAGAGAGAGAGATGGGCTGAGGGAGAGAGAGAGAAAGAGAGAGAGAGACTGGGTGAGGGGGAGAGACACGGATGGGCTGAGGGAGAGAGAGCGAGAGAGAGGAGAAAGATGCAGAGATGGGCTGAGGGAGAGATAGAGAGAGAGAGAGATGGGCTGAGGGAGAGAGAGAGAAAGAGAGATAGAGAGAGAGAGAGAGAGATGGGGTGAGGGGCAGAGAGACGGATGGGCTGAGGGAGAAAGAGAGAGAGAGAGAGAGAGAGAGAGAGATGGGCGGAGGGAGGGAGAGGGAGAGATAGAGAGAGAGATGGGGTGAGGGAGAGAGAGGGAGAGAGAGAGAGAGAGAGAGAGAGAGAGAGATGGGGTGAGGGGGAGAGATAGAGAGAGAGAGAGATGGGCTGAGGGAGAGAAAGAGAGAGAGAGAGAGAGAGAGAGATGGGCTGAGGGAGAGAGAGGGAGAGAGAGAGAGAGGGAGAGATGGGGTGAGGGAGAGAGAGGGAGAGAGAGAGAAAGATACAGAGATAGGCTGAGGGAGAGATAGAGAAAGAGAGATAGAGAGAGAGATAGAGATGGGCTGAGGGAGAGAGAGAGAAAGAGGGAGAGAGAGAGAAAGAGAGATAGAGAGAGAGAGAGAGAGAGAGAGCGACGTGGTGAGGGGGAGAGAGACGGATGGGCTGAGGGGGAGAGAGAGAGAGAGAGAGAAAGAGAGATAGAGAGAGAGAGAGACGGGGTGAGTGGGAGAGAGACGGATGGGCTGAGGGAGAGAGTCAGAGAGAGAGAGAGAGAGAGATGGGCTGAGTGAGAGAGAGAGAAAGAGAGATCGAGAGAGAGAGAGATGGGGTGAGGGGGAGAGAGACGGATGGGCTGAGGGAGAGAGAGCGAGAGGGAGAGAAAGATACAGAGATGGGCTGAGGGAGAGATAGAGAGAGAGAGAGATGGGCTGAGGGAGAGAGAGTGAAAGAGAGATAGAGAGAGAGAGAGAGAGAGATGGGCTGAGGGTGAGAGAGACGGATGGGCTGAGGGCGAGAAAGAGAGAGAGAGAGAGAGACGGGGTGAGGGGGAGAGAGAGAAAGAGAGATAGAGAGAGAGAGAGAGATGGGCTGAGGGGAGAGGGACGGATGGGCTGAGGGAGAGAGAGACGGATGGGGTGAGGGAGAAAGTGAGAGAGAGAGAGAGAGAGATGGGCTGAGGGAGAGAGAGAGAAAGAGAGAAATAGAGAGAGAGAGAGAGACTGGGTGAGGGGGAGAGACACGGATGGGCTGAGGGAGAGAGAGCGAGAGAGAGAGAAAGATGCAGAGATGGGCTGAGGGAGAGATAGAGAGAGAGAGAGATGGGGTGAGGGGCAGAGAGACGGATGGGCTGAGGGAGAAAGAGAGAGAGAGAGAGAGAGAGAGAGAGATGGTCGGATGGAGAGAGAGAGAGAGAGAGAGAGAGAGAGATGGGCTGAGGGAGAAAGAGAGAGTGAGAGAGAGAGAGATGGGCTGAGGGAGAGAGAGGGAGAGAGAGAGAGAGAGAGAGAGATGGGGTGAGGGGGAGAGAGACGGATGGGCTGAGGGAGAAAGAGAGAGAGAGAGAGAGAGAGAGAGATGGGCAGAGGGAGAGAGAGGGAGAGGGAGAGAGAGCGATAGAGAGAGAGATGGGTGAGGGAGAGAGAGACGGATGGGCTGAGGAGAGAGTGACGGATGGGGTGAGGGAGAAAGAGAGAGAGACAGAGAGAGAGAGATGGGCTGAGGGAGAGAGAGAGAAAGAGAGATAGAGATGGAGAGAGAGACGGGGTGAGGGGGAGAGAGACGGATGGGCTGAGGGAGAGAGAGCGAGAGAGAGAGAAAGATACAGAGATGGGCTGAGGGAGAGATTGTGAGAGAGAGAGAGATGGGCTGAGGGAGAGAGAGAGAAAGAGAGAGAGAGTGAGATGGGGTGAGGGGGAGAGAGACGGATGGGCTGAGGGAGAAAGAGAGAGAGAGAGAGAGAGATGGGCGGAGGAGAGAGAGGGAGAGGGAGAGAGAGTGATCGAGAGAGAGATGGGGTGAGGAGGGAGAGAGAGGGAGAGAGAGAGAAAGAGAGAGAGAGATGGGGTGAGGGAGAGAGAGACGGATGGGCTGAGTGAGAGAGAGACTGATGGGCTGAGGGAGAAAGAGAGAGAGAGAGAGAGATGGGCTGAGGGAGAGAGAGGGAGAGTGAGAGAAAGAGAGAGAGAGAGAGAGAGAGATGGGGTGAGGGGAGAGAGACGGATGGACTGAGGGAGAAAGAGCGAGAGAGAGAGAAAGATACAGAGATGGGCTGAGGGAGAGATAGAGAGAGAAAGAGATGGGCTGAGGGAGAGAGAGAGAAAGAGAGATAGAGAGAGAGAGAGATGGGGTGAGGGGGAGAGAGACGGATGGGCTGAGGGAGAGAGAGCAAGAGAGAGAGAAAGATACCGAGATGGGCTGAGGGAGAGATAGAGAGAGAGAGATGGGCTGAGGGAGAGAGAGCGGGAGAGAGATGGGTTGAGGGAGAGATAGAGAGAGAGAGAGATGTGCTGAGGGAGAGAGAGGGAGAGTGAGAGAAAGAGAGACAGAGAGAGAGAGAGATGGGGTGAGGGGGAGAGCGACGGATGGACTGAGGGAGAAAGAGCTAGAGAGAGAAAGATACAGAGATGGGCTGAGGGAGAGATAGAGAGAGAAAGAGATGGGCTGAGGGAGAGAGAGAGAAAGAGAGATAGAGAGAGAGAGAGATGGGGTGAGGGGGAGAGAGACGGATGGGCTGAGGGAGAAAGAGCGAGAGAGAGAGAAAGATACAGAGATGGGCTGAGGGAGAGATAGAGAGAGAGAGAGAGATGGGCTGAGGGAGAGAGAGAGAAAGAGAGATAGAGTGAGAGAGAGAGATGGGCTGAGGGGGAGAGAGACGGATGGGCTGAGGGAGAGAGAGCGAGAGAGAGAGAAGGATACCGAGATGGGCTGAGGGAGAGATAGAGAGAGAGAGAGATGGGCTGAAGGAGAGAGAGCGAGAGAGAGATGGGTTGAGGGAGAGATAGAGAGAGAGAGTAATGGGCTGAGGGGGATAGAGAGATAGAGAAAGAGAGAGAGAGAGATGGGCTGATGGGGAGAGAGACGGATGGGCTGAGGGAGAAAGAAAGAGAGAGAGAGAGAGAGATAGAGATGGGCTGTGGGAGAGAGAGGGAAAGGGAGAGAGAGAGAGAGAAAGAGACATCGAGAGAGAGAGAGAGATGGGGTGAGGGGGAGAGAGACGGATGGGCTGAGGGAGAAAGAGCGAGAGAGAGAGAAAGATACAGAGATGGGCTGAGGGAGAGATAGAGAGAGAGAGAGAGATGGGCTGAGGGAGAGAGAGAGAAAGAGAGATAGAGAGAGAGAGAGAGAGATGGTGTGAGGGGGAGAGAGACGGATGGGCTGAGGGAGAGAGAGCGAGAGAGAGAGAAAGATACAGAGATGGGCTGAGGGAGAGATAGAGAGAGAGAGATGGGCTGAGGGAGAGAGAGAGAAAGAGAGATAGAGAGAGAGAGAGAAACGGGGTGAGGGGGAGAGAGACGGATGGGCTGAGGGAGAGAGAGCGAGAGAGAGAGAAAGATACAGAGATGGGCTGAGGGAGAGATAGAGAGAGAGAGAGATGGGCTGAGGGAGAGAGAGAGAAAGAGAGATAGAGAGAGAGAGAGAGAGATGGGCTGAGGGGGAGAGAGACGGATGGGCTGAGGGAGAGAGAGCGAGAGAGAAAGATACAGAGATGGGCTGAGGGAGAGATAGAGAGAGAGAGAGATGGGCTGAGGGAGAGAGAGAGAAAGAGAGATAGAGAGGGAGAGAGAGATTGGGTGAGGGGGAGAGAGACGGATGGGCTGAGGGAGAGAGAGCGAGAAAGAGAGAAAGATACAGAGATGGGCCGAGGGAGAGATAGAGAGAGATGGGGTGAGGGGGAGAGAGAGAAAGGGAGAGATAGAGAGAGAGAGAGATGGGGTGAGGGGGAGAGAGAGATGGGGTGAGGGGGAGAGAGACGGATGGGCTGAGGGAGAGAGAGAGAGAGAGAGAGAGAGAGAGACGGGGTGAGGGGGAGTGAGAGAAAGAGAGATAGAGAGAGAGAGAGAGAGAGAGAGACGTGGTGAGGGGGAGAGAGACGGATGGGCTGAGGGAGAGTGAGAGAGAGAGAGAAAGAGAGATAGAAAGAGAGAGAGACGGGGTGAGGGGGAGAGAGACGGATGGGCTGAGGGGGAGAGAGAGAGAGAGAGAGAGAGAGAGAGAGATGGGCTGAGGGAAAGAGAGAGAAAGAGAGATAGAGAGAGAGAGAGATGGGGTGAGGGGGAGAGAGACGGATGGGCTGAGGGAGAGAGAGCGAGAGAGAGAGAAAGATACAGAGATGGGCGGAGGGAGAGATAGAGAGAGAGAGATGGGCTGAGGGAGAGAGAGAGAAAGAGAGAGAGAGAGAGAGCGAGTGAGATGGGGTGAGGGGGAGAGAGACGTATGGGCTGAGGGAGAAAGAGAGAGAGAGAGAAAGAGACATCGAGAGAGTGAGAGAGATGGGGTGAGGGAGAGAGAGGGAGACAGAGAGAGAGAGATAGAGAGAGAGATGGGGTGAGGGAGAGAGAGACGGATGGGCTGAGTGAGAGAGAGACGGATGGGCTGAGGGAGAAAGAGGGAGAGAGAGCGAGAGATGGGCTGAGGGAGAGAGAGGGAGAGTGAGAGAAAGAGAGACAGAGAGAGAGAGAGATGGGGTGAGGGGGAGAGCGACGGATGGACTGAGGGAGAAAGAGCTAGAGAGAGAAAGATACAGAGATGGGCTGAGGGAGAGATAGAGAGAGAAAGAGATGGGCTGAGGGATAGAGAGAGAAAGAGAGATAGAGAGAGAGAGAGATGGGGTGAGGGGGAGAGAGACGGATGGGCTGAGGGAGAAAGAGCGAGAGAGAGAGAAAGATACAGAGATGGTCTGAGGGAGAGATAGAGAGAGAGAGAGATGGGCTGAGGGAGAGAGAGAGAAAGAGAGATAGAGGGAGAGAGAGAGATGGGCTGAGGGGGAGAGAGATGGATGGGCTGAGGGAGAGAGAGCGAGAGAGAGAGAAAGATACCGAGATGGGCTGAGGGAGAGATAGAGAGAGAGAATGATGGGCTGAGGGAGAGAGAGCGAGAGAGAGATGGGTTGAGGGAGAGATGGAGAGAGAGTAATGGGCTGAGGGGGATAGAGAGATAGAGAAAGAGAGAGAGAGAGAGATGGGCTGAGGGGAGAGAGACGGATGGGCTGAGGGAGAAAGAAAGAGAGAGAGAGAGATAGAGGTGGGCTGTGGGAGAGAGAGGGAAAGGGAGAGAGAGAGAGAGAAAGACATCGAGAGAGAGAGAGAGATGGGGTGAGGGGGAGAGAGACGGATGGGCTGAGGGAGAAAGAGCGAGAGAGAGAGAAAGATACAGAGATGGGCTGAGGGAGAGATAGAGAGAGAGAGAGAGATGGGCTGAGGGAGAGAGAGAGAAAGAGAGATAGAGAGAGAGAGAGAGATGGGCTGAGGGGGAGAGAGACGGATGGACTGAGGGAGAGAGAGCGAGAGAGAGAGAAAGATACAGAGATGGGCTGAGGGAGAGATAGAGAGAGAAAGAGATGGGCTGAGGGAGAGAGAGAGAAAGAGAGATAGAGAGAGAGAGAGATGGGGTGAGGGGGAGAGAGACGGATGGGCTGAGGGAGAGAGAGCAAGAGAGAGAGAAAGATACCGAGATGGGCTGAGGGAGAGATAGAGAGAGAGAGATGGGCTGAGGGAGAGAGAGCGGGAGAGAGATGGGTTGAGGGAGAGATAGAGAGAGAGAGAGATGGGCTGAGGGAGAGAGAGGGAGAGTGAGAGAAAGAGAGACAGAGAGAGAGAGAGATGGGGTGAGGGGGAGAGCGACGGATGGACTGAGGGAGAAAGAGCTAGAGAGAGAAAGATACAGAGATGGGCTGAGGGAGAGATAGAGAGAGAAAGAGATGGGCTGAGGGAGAGAGAGAGAAAGAGAGATAGAGAGAGAGAGAGATGGGGTGAGGGGGAGAGAGACGGATGGGCTGAGGGAGAAAGAGCGAGAGAGAGAGAAAGATACAGAGATGGGCTGAGGGAGAGATAGAGAGAGAGAGAGAGATGGGCTGAGGGAGAGAGAGAGAAAGAGAGATAGAGTGAGAGAGAGAGATGGGCTGAGGGGGAGAGAGACGGATGGGCTGAGGGAGAGAGAGCGAGAGAGAGAGAAAGATACCGAGATGGGCTGAGGGAGAGATAGAGAGAGAGAGAGATGGGCTGAAGGAGAGAGAGCGAGAGAGAGATGGGTTGAGGGAGAGATAGAGAGAGAGAGTAATGGGCTGAGGGGGATAGAGAGATAGAGAAAGAGAGAGAGAGAGATGGGCTGATGGGGAGAGAGACGGATGGGCTGAGGGAGAAAGAAAGAGAGAGAGAGAGAGAGATAGAGATGGGCTGTGGGAGAGAGAGGGAAAGGGAGAGAGAGAGAGAGAAAGAGACATCGAGAGAGAGAGAGAGATGGGGTGAGGGGGAGAGAGACGGATGGGCTGAGGGAGAAAGAGCGAGAGAGAGAGAAAGATACAGAGATGGGCTGAGGGAGAGATAGAGAGAGAGAGAGAGATGGGCTGAAGGAGAGAGAGCGAGAGAGAGATGGGTTGAGGGAGAGATAGAGAGAGAGAGTAATGGGCTGAGGGGGATAGAGAGATAGAGAAAGAGAGAGAGAGAGATGGGCTGATGGGGAGAGAGACGGATGGGCTGAGGGAGAAAGAAAGAGAGAGAGAGAGAGAGATAGAGATGGGCTGTGGGAGAGAGAGGGAAAGGGAGAGAGAGAGAGAGAAAGAGACATCGAGAGAGAGAGAGAGATGGGGTGAGGGGGAGAGAGACGGATGGGCTGAGGGAGAAAGAGCGAGAGAGAGAGAAAGATACAGAGATGGGCTGAGGGAGAGATAGAGAGAGAGAGAGAGATGGGCTGAGGGAGAGAGAGAGAAAGAGAGATAGAGAGAGAGAGAGAGATGGTGTGAGGGGGAGAGAGACGGATGGGCTGAGGGAGAGAGAGCGAGAGAGAGAGAAAGATACAGAGATGGGCTGAGGGAGAGATAGAGAGAGAGAGATGGGCTGAGGGAGAGAGAGAGAAAGAGAGATAGAGAGAGAGAGAGAAACGGGGTGAGGGGGAGAGAGACGGATGGGCTGAGGGAGAGAGAGCGAGAGAGAGAGAAAGATACAGAGATGGGCTGAGGGAGAGATAGAGAGAGAGAGAGATGGGCTGAGGGAGAGAGAGAGAAAGAGAGATAGAGAGAGAGAGAGAGATGGGCTGAGGGGGAGAGAGACGGATGGGCTGAGGGAGAGAGAGCGAGAGAGAAAGATACAGAGATGGGCTGAGGGAGAGATAGAGAGAGAGAGAGATGGGCTGAGGGAGAGAGAGAGAAAGAGAGATAGAGAGGGAGAGAGAGATTGGGTGAGGGGGAGAGAGACGGATGGGCTGAGGGAGAGAGAGCGAGAACATAGAACATAGAACATAGAACATAGAACATACAGCACAGAACAGGCCCTTCGGCCCACAATGTTGTGCCGATCCTTTGTCCTCTGTCAAGGACAATTTAATCTATACCCCATCATTCTCCTTTATCCATATACCTATCCAAAAGCCTTTTGAAAGTCCCTAAAGTTTCTGACTCAACAACTTCCCCGGGCAAGGCATTCCATGCCTCGACCACTCTCTGGGTAAAGAACCTTCCCCTGACATCCCCCTTATATCTCCCACCCTTCACCTTAAATTTATGACCCCTTGTAACGCTTTGCTCCACCCGGGGAAAAAGTTTCTGACTGTCTACCCTATCTATTCCCCTGATCATCTTATAAACCTCTATCATGTCACCCCTCATCCTTCTCCTTTCTAATGAGAAGAGGCCTAGAATGTTCAGCCTTTCCTCGTAAGACTTATTCTCCATTCCAGGCAACATCCTGGTAAATCTCCTCTGCACCCTCTCCAAGGCTTCCACATCCTTCCTAAAATGAGGCGACCAGAACTGCACACAGTACTCCAAATGAGGCCTTACCAAGGTCCTGTACAGCTGCATCATCACCTCACGGCTCTTAAATTCAATCCCTCTGCTAATGAACGCTAACACCCCATATGCCTTCTTCACAGCCCTATCCACTTGAGTTGCAACTTTCAATGATCTATGCACATAGACCCCAAGGTCTCTCTGCTCCTCCACATGCCCAAGAACCCTACCGTTAACCCAGTATTTTGCATTCATGTTTGTCCTTCCAAAATGGACGACCTCACACTTTTCAGGGTTAAACTCCATCTGCCACTTTTCAGCCCAGCACTGCAACCTATCCAAGTCCCTTTGCAGACGACAATAGCCCTCCTCGGTATCCACAACTCCACCAACCTTTGTATCATCTGCAAATTTACTGACCCACCCTTCGACTTCCTCATCCAAGTCGTTAATAAAAATCACAAACAGGAGAGGACCCAGAACTGATCCCTGCGGCACGCCACTGGTAACTGGGCTCCAGGCTGAGTATTTACCATCTAAGACCACTCTCTGCCTTCTATCAGTTAGCCAATTCTTAATCCAACTGGCCACATTCCCCACTATCCCATGCCTCCTGACTTTCTCCATAAGTCTACCATGGGGGACCTTATCAAATGCCTTACTAAAATCCATGTACACCACATCCACTGGTTTACCCTCATCCACTTGCTTGGTCACCTGCTCAAAGAATTCAATCAGGCTTGTGAGGCAAGACCTACCCCTCACAAAACCGTGCTGACTGTCCCGAATCAAGCAGTGTCTTTCCAGATGCTCAGAAATCCTATCCCTCAGCACCTTTTCCATCAACTTGCCTACCACCGAAGTAAGACTAACTGGCCTGTAATTCCCAGGGTTGTTCCTATTCCCTTTCTTGAACAGGGGCACAACATTTGCCACCCTCCAATCACCTGGTACCACCCCCGTCAACAGAGAAGATGAAAAGATCATTGCCAGCGGCTCTGCAATTTCATCCCTTGCTTCCCATAACATCCTTGGATATACCCCGTCAGGCCCGGGAGACTTGTCTATCTTCAAGTTATTCAAAAACCCCAACACATCTTCCCTCCTAACGAGCACTTCCTCGAGCTTACCAGTCTGTTTCACACCGTCCTCTTCAGTAATACACCCCTTCTCATTCGTAAATACCGAAGAGAAGTACTCATTCAAAACCTCACTTATCTCTTCCGGCTCAACACACAGTCTCCCGCTATTGTCCTTGACCGGACCTATGGTCCCTCTAGTCATCCTCATATTTCTGACATACGCGTAAAAGGCCTTGGGGTTTTCTTTTATCCTACCCGCCAAGCATTTTTCATGCCCTCTCTTAGCTCTCCTAATCCCTTTCTTCAGATCCTTCCTGGCCATCTTGTATCCCTCCAGAGCTATGCCTGTGCCCTTTTTCCTCAACTTTATATACGCATCCTTCTTCTTCCTAACAAGACTCTCAACCTCTCTTGTCAACCACGGTTCCCTCACATGACCATCCCTTCCCTGTCTGACAGGGACATGCTTATCAATGGCCCCTACTATCTGCTCCTTGAAAAAGTTCCACATTTCGACCGTGCCCTTCCCTGCCAGCATATGCTCCCAACTTATGCTCCTCAGTTCCTGCCTGACAGCATCATATCTACCCTTCCCCCAATTGTAAACCTTGCCCTGTTGCACATACCTATCCCTCTCCATTACCACAGTGAATGCTACAGAATTGTGATCACTATCTCCAAAGTGCTCGCCCACCAACAGCTCTATCACTTGCCCTGGTTCATTACCTAGTACCAAATCCAATATTGCCTCCCCTCTGGTCGGGCAGTCTACATACTGAGTCAGAAAAGCTTCCTGGACATACTGCACAAACACTACCCCATCCAAACTATTCGATCTAAAGAGTTGCCAATCAATATTTGGGAAGTTGAAATCCCCCATAATTACTACCCTGTGACTTCTGCTCCTTTCCAACATCTGTTTCCCAATCTGCTCTTCCACCTCCCTGCTGCTATTGGGGGGCCTATAGAAAACTCCCATCAAGGTGACTGCTCCTTTCCTGTTCCTGACCTCAACCCACAGTGCCTCAGTCGGCAGATGCTCCTCGAAAATTCTTTCAGCAGTTGTTACACTATTTCTAACTAACAATGCCACCCCCCCACCTCTTTTCCCACCATTCCTAATCTTATGAAAACATCTATAACCAGGTACCTCCAAAAACCATTCCTCCCCCTCACCTATCCACGTTTCAGTGATGGCCACAACATCGTAGTCCCAAGTGCCCATCCACGCCTTCAATTCACTCACCTTATTCCTGATGCTTCTTGCGTTGAAGTATACGCACTTTAACCCTTCTCCGTGCCCATCTGTCCTCTGTGACAGTGCTACCTTCCCCAATACCTCACTACACTCTTTGTCTTTCTGAGTGGACCCACTGGTCCCTGGATTACAAGTCCGGTTCCCATCCCCCTCCCAAACTAGTTTAAACCCTCCCGAACAGTACTAGCAAACCTCCCTCCCAGGATATTGGTGCCCCTCTGGTTCAGATGCAGCCCGTCCTGTTTGAACAGGTCCCATCTTCCCCAGAATGCAGTCCAATTATCCAAGAACTGGAAGCCCTCCCTCCTACACCATTCCTGCAGCCACGTGTTCAGCTGTGCTCTCTCCCTATTCCTAGCCTCACTATCACGTGGCGCCGGCAACAAACCAGAGATAACAACTCTGTCCGTCCGAGCTTTCAGCTTCCAGCCTAACTCCCTAAACTCACTTCTAACATCTGTGCCACCCTTCCTTCCTACGTCGTTGGTGCCAATGTGCACCACGACCTCTGGCTGCTCCCCCTCCCCTTTAAGGATCCTGAAGACGCGATCACAAACATCACGGACCCTGGCACCAGGGAGGCAACAAACCATCCGTGCGTCTCGCCTGCGCCCACAGAACCGCCTGTCCGTACTCCTCACCATCGAGTCCCCGATGACTAGTGCTCTCCCATTCTCCCTCCTTCCCTTCTGAGCCACAGTGCAGGACCCCGTGCCAGAGGCCCGGTCACTGCAGCCTGCCCCCGATAGGCCGTCCCCCCCAACAGTATCTAAAACTGTATACTTGTTGTTGAGGGGAACGACCACAGGAGATCCCTGCACTGACCTCTTCCCACCTCTAACTGTTACCCAGCTGCCTTTGATTTGTGGAGTAACGACCTCCGTGTAGCTTCTATCTATCAACCCCTCAGCTTCCCGAATGATCCTCAGTTCATCCAGCTCCAGCTCCAATTCCCTAACACGGTCTGATAGGAGCTGGAGACGGATGCACTTCCAGCAGGTGAAGTCGGCAGGGTCACCGGAGGTTCCCCTCACCTCGAACATACTGCAGGAGGAGCAATACACTACACTGGCTGCCATTTCTTTTATTCAATTACCCCTTAGTTAAGTACAACTATAGATATTAACAAAAACAGTAAATAGCTTACCTGCTCAGTCCTTTTTGGTTAGAGGAGGAGGGTAAAAAGCGTCTTATTATTAGGTTAGAGGAGGAGGATGGGTGGGAGACACTACATGTGTAGTGGCTCGGGTTTACTCAGCTCCGCACCTTTAAGGAAAATACCTGCCCAGGAGTCCTCGCTGCCGACCAGCTTCCGGTTCCTCCGGCGCCAAAAGAAACTCAAAGACAAGGAAAGCAGTAAGTAAAACAGTAAGTACTTACTTTCAAAACACAGCTCCTGATGCCTTCACTCACCCACCGAAGAGTCGCTACCTTCTCCTGCTGCTCCGCCGGGAAATGAGGCCGAGTCCACGGAGCTCCGCACCTTTAAGGAAAATACCTGCCCAGGAGTCCTCGCTGCCGACCAGCTTCCGGTTCCTCCGGCGCCAAAAGAAACTCAAAGACAAGGAAAGCAGTAAGTAAAACAGTAAGTACTTACTTTCAAAACACAGCTCCTGATGCCTTCACTCACCCACCGAAGAGTCGCTACCTTCTCCTGCTGCTCCGCCGGGAAATGAGGCCGAGTCCACGGAGCTCCGCACCTTTAAGGAAAATACCTGCCCAGGAGTCCTCGCTGCCGACCAGCTTCCGGTTCCTCCGGCGCCAAAAGAAACTCAAAGACAAGGAAAACAGTAAGTAAAACAGTAAGTACTTACTTTCAAAACACAGCTCCTGATGCCTTCACTCACCCACCGAATAGTCGCTACCTTCTCCTGCTGCTCCGCCGGGAAAGAGAGAAAGATACAGAGATGGGCCGAGGGAGAGATAGAGAGAGATGGGGTGAGGGGGAGAGAGAGAAAGGGAGAGATAGAGAGAGAGAGAGATGGGGTGAGGGGGAGAGAGAGATGGGGTGAGGGGGAGAGAGACGGATGGGCTGAGGGAGAGAGAGAGAGAGAGAGAGAGAGAGAGACGGGGTGAGGGGGAGTGAGAGAAAGAGAGATAGAGAGAGAGAGAGAGAGAGAGAGACGTGGTGAGGGGGAGAGAGACGGATGGGCTGAGGGAGAGTGAGAGAGAGAGAGAAAGAGAGATAGAAAGAGAGAGAGACGGGGTGAGGGGGAGAGAGACGGATGGGCTGAGGGGGAGAGAGAGAGAGAGAGAGAGAGAGAGAGAGAGAGATGGGCTGAGGGAAAGAGAGAGAAAGAGAGATAGAGAGAGAGAGAGATGGGGTGAGGGGGAGAGAGACGGATGGGCTGAGGGAGAGAGAGCGAGAGAGAGAGAAAGATACAGAGATGGGCGGAGGGAGAGATAGAGAGAGAGAGATGGGCTGAGGGAGAGAGAGAGAAAGAGAGAGAGAGAGAGAGCGAGTGAGATGGGGTGAGGGGGAGAGAGACGTATGGGCTGAGGGAGAAAGAGAGAGAGAGAGAAAGAGACATCGAGAGAGTGAGAGAGATGGGGTGAGGGAGAGAGAGGGAGACAGAGAGAGAGAGATAGAGAGAGAGATGGGGTGAGGGAGAGAGAGACGGATGGGCTGAGTGAGAGAGAGACGGATGGGCTGAGGGAGAAAGAGGGAGAGAGAGCGAGAGATGGGCTGAGGGAGAGAGAGGGAGAGTGAGAGAAAGAGAGACAGAGAGAGAGAGAGATGGGGTGAGGGGGAGAGCGACGGATGGACTGAGGGAGAAAGAGCTAGAGAGAGAAAGATACAGAGATGGGCTGAGGGAGAGATAGAGAGAGAAAGAGATGGGCTGAGGGATAGAGAGAGAAAGAGAGATAGAGAGAGAGAGAGATGGGGTGAGGGGGAGAGAGACGGATGGGCTGAGGGAGAAAGAGCGAGAGAGAGAGAAAGATACAGAGATGGTCTGAGGGAGAGATAGAGAGAGAGAGAGATGGGCTGAGGGAGAGAGAGAGAAAGAGAGATAGAGGGAGAGAGAGAGATGGGCTGAGGGGGAGAGAGACGGATGGGCTGAGGGAGTGAGAGCGAGAGAGAGAGAAAGATACCGAGATGGGCTGAGGGAGAGATAGAGAGAGAGAATGATGGGCTGAGTGAGAGAGAGCGAGAGAGAGATGGGTTGAGGGAGAGATGGAGAGAGAGTAATGGGCTGAGGGGGATAGAGAGATAGAGAAAGAGAGAGAGAGAGAGATGGGCTGAGGGGGAGAGAGACGGATGGGCTGAGGGAGAAAGAAAGAGAGAGAGAGAGATAGAGGTGGGCTGTGGGAGAGAGAGGGAAAGGGAGAGAGAGAGAGAGAAAGACATCGAGAGAGAGAGAGAGATGGGGTGAGGGGGAGAGAGACGGATGGGCTGAGGGAGAAAGAGCGAGAGAGAGAGAAAGATACAGAGATGGGCTGAGGGAGAGATAGAGAGAGAGAGAGAGATGGGCTGAGGGAGAGAGAGAGAAAGAGAGATAGAGAGAGAGAGAGAGATGGGGTGAGGGGGAGAGAGACGGATGGGCTGAGGGAGAGAGAGCGAGAGAGAGAGAAAGATACAGAGATGGGCTGAGGGAGAGATAGAGAGAGAGAGATGGGCTGAGGGAGAGAGAGAGAAAGAGAGATAGAGAGAGAGAGAGAGACGGGGTGAGGGGGAGAGAGACGGATGGGCTGAGGGAGAGAGAGCGAGAGAGAGAGAAAGATACAGAGATGGGCTGAGGGAGAGATAGAGAGAGAGAGAGATGGGCTGAGGGAGAGAGAGAGAAAGAGAGATAGAGAGAGAGAGAGAGATCGGCTGAGGGGGAGAGAGACGGATGGACTGAGGGAGAAAGAGCGAGAGAGAGAGAAAGATACAGAGATGGGCTGAGGGAGAGATAGAGAGAGAAACAGATGGGCTGAGGGAGAGAGAGAGAAAGAGAGATAGAGAGAGAGAGAGATGGGGTGAGGGGGAGAGAGACGGATGGGCTGAGGGAGAGAGAGCAAGAGAGAGAGAAAGATACCGAGATGGGCTGAGGGAGAGATAGAGAGAGAGAGATGGGCTGAGGGAGAGAGAGCGGGAGAGAGATGGGTTGAGGGAGAGATAGAGAGAGAGAGAGATGGGCTGAGGGAGAGAGAGGGAGAGTGAGAGAAAGAGAGACAGAGAGAGAGAGAGATGGGGTGAGGGGGAGAGCGACGGATGGACTGAGGGAGAAAGAGCTAGAGAGAGAAAGATACAGAGATGGGCTGAGGGAGAGATAGAGAGAGAAAGAGATGGGCTGAGGGAGAGAGAGAGAAAGAGAGATAGAGAGAGAGAGAGATGGGGTGAGGGGGAGAGAGACGGATGGGCTGAGGGAGAAAGAGCGAGAGAGAGAGAAAGATACAGAGATGGGCTGAGGGAGAGATAGAGAGAGAGAGAGAGATGGGCTGAGGGAGAGAGAGAGAAAGAGAGATAGAGTGAGAGAGAGAGATGGGCTGAGGGGGAGAGAGACGGATGGGCTGAGGGAGAGAGAGCGAGAGAGAGAGAAAGATACCGAGATGGGCTGAGGGAGAGATAGAGAGAGAGAGAGATGGGCTGAAGGAGAGAGAGCGAGAGAGAGATGGGTTGAGGGAGAGATAGAGAGAGAGAGTAATGGGCTGAGGGGGATAGAGAGATAGAGAAAGAGAGAGAGAGAGATGGGCTGATGGGGAGAGAGACGGATGGGCTGAGGGAGAAAGAAAGAGAGAGAGAGAGAGATAGAGATGGGCTGTGGGAGAGAGAGGGAAAGGGAGAGAGAGAGAGAGAAAGAGACATCGAGAGAGAGAGAGAGATGGGGTGAGGGGGAGAGAGACGGATGGGCTGAGGAGAAAGAGCGAGAGAGAGAGAAAGATACAGAGATGGGCTGAGGGAGAGATAGAGAGAGAGAGAGAGATGGGCTGAGGGAGAGAGAGAGAAAGAGAGATAGAGAGAGAGAGAGAGATGGTGTGAGGGGGAGAGAGACGGATGGGCTGAGGGAGAGAGAGCGAGAGAGAGAGAAAGATACAGAGATGGGCTGAGGGAGAGATAGAGAGAGAGAGATGGCTGAGGGAGAGAGAGAGAAAGAGAGATAGAGAGAGAGAGAGAGAAACGGGGTGAGGGGGAGAGAGACGGATGGGCTGAGGGAGAGAGAGCGAGAGAGAGAGAAAGATACAGAGATGGGCTGAGGGAGAGATAGAGAGAGAGAGAGATGGGCTGAGGGAGAGAGAGAGAAAGAGAGATAGAGAGAGAGAGAGAGAAAGAGAGATAGAGAGAGAGAGAGAGATGGGCTGAGGGGGAGAGAGACGGATGGGCTGAGGGAGAGAGAGCGAGAGAGAAAGATACAGAGATGGGCTGAGGGAGAGATAGAGAGAGAGAGAGATGGGCTAAGGGAGAGAGAGAGAAAGAGAGATAGAGAGGGAGAGAGAGATTGGGTGAGGGGGAGAGAGACGGATGGGCTGAGGGAGAGAGAGCGAGAAAGAGAGAAAGATACAGAGATGGGCCGAGGGAGAGATAGAGAGAGATGGGGTGAGGGGGAGAGAGAGAAAGGGAGAGATAGAGAGAGAGAGAGATGGGGTGAGGGGGAGAGAGAGATGGGGTGAGGGGGAGAGAGACGGATGGGCTGAGGGAGAGAGAGAGAGAGAGAGAGAGAGAGAGACGGGGTGAGGGGGAGTGAGAGAAAGAGAGATAGAGAGAGAGAGAGAGAGAGAGACGTGGTGAGGGGGAGAGAGACGGATGGGCTGAGGGAGAGTGAGAGAGAAAGAGAGATAGAAAGAGAGAGAGACGGGGTGAGGGGGAGAGAGACGGATGGGCTGAGGGGCAGAGAGAGAGAGAGAGAGAGAGAGAGAGATGGGCTGAGGGAAAGAGAGAGAAAGAGAGATAGAGAGAGAGAGAGATGGGGTGAGGGGGAGAGAGACGGATGGGCTGAGGGAGAGAGAGCGAGAGAGAGAGAAAGATACAGAGATGGGCGGAGGGAGAGATAGAGAGAGAGAGATGGGCTGAGGGAGAGAGAGAGAAAGAGAGAGAGAGAGAGAGCGAGTGAGATGGGGTGAGGGGGAGAGAGACGTATGGGCTGAGGGAGAAAGAGAGAGAGAGAGAAAGAGACATCGAGAGAGTGAGAGAGATGGGGTGAGGGAGAGAGAGGGAGACAGAGAGAGAGAGATAGAGAGAGAGATGGGGTGAGGGAGAGAGAGACGGATGGGCTGAGTGAGAGAGAGACGGATGAGAGGGAGAGAGAGCGAGAGATGGGCTGAGGGAGAGAGAGGGAGAGTGAGAGAAAGAGAGACAGAGAGAGAGAGAGATGGGGTGAGGGGGGAGAGCGACGGATGGACTGAGGGAGAAAGAGCTAGAGAGAGAAAGATACAGAGATGGGCTGAGGGAGAGATAGAGAGAGAAAGAGATGGGCTGAGGGATAGAGAGAGAAAGAGAGATAGAGGAGAGAGAGATGGGGTGAGGGGGAGAGAGACGGATGGGCTGAGGGAGAAAGAGCGAGAGAGAGAGAAAGATACAGAGATGGTCTGAGGAGAGATAGAGAGAGAGAGAGATGGGCTGAGAGAGAGAGAGAAAGAGAGATAGAGGGAGAGAGAGAGATGGGCTGAGGGGGAGAGAG